>NW_006239002.1:740279-789572 GCF_000226075.1 Solanum tuberosum
GGATCCCCTTGCCTGATTCCTCTGTGTGCACTGAAAAAGCCTTCAGGAGACCCATTGACGAGTACTGAAAACTTAACAGTTGAAATACAAAACTTGATCCAACTGATCCATCTGCTACCAAATCCAATTTGTCTCAGCATACTTAGAATGAAATCCCAATTCACATGGTCATATGCTTTCTCAATATCAAGTTTGCATAGTATACCAGGTTTCTTCTGGGACACTCTAGAATCAATTGCTTCATTAGCTATAAGCACTGCATCCATTATCTGTCTGCCTCTGATAAAAGCCATCTGTTGTTTGTCTACCAACTTATCCACAACTCTCTTCAACCTTTCGGTCAAAACCTTGGACATTAGCTTATAGAAGCTTCCAATTAAGCTGATAGGTCTGAAGTCCTTAAGTTCCTTTGCTCCTATCTTTTTAGGAATCAGTGCTATGTAGGTTGCATTATAGCTCTTTTCAAACATCCCAGTTGAGTGGAAATTGTGAAAAGCCCCCATAATGTCATGTTTAATGATCCCTCTTAATCAATTATTGACTGGTAGAAAAATTCGTAGCCAACATTTTTTTATTTGTTTTTCAGGAATTGATTACTTATCGGTTGCTGCATTTGATGATTTGCTTCCTGCCCATCATGTTTTCCTGAAAAGCAGGGTAAGTCGTCATATTCGGACTAAGTTGAACTTATATTTTGCCCCCTATGATTAGATTCACATCGCGGGAAAATTGGGGGTGTCGACTGAGGGGTGTCTGTGTGCTTGCAAATGTATAAATGAAGATTCTATGCTTTGCGCGGAATTCTGATTTTTTGAATTGTCTAATTTTTCTACTTTGGCTCGAGTTAATATTTCATAATTACATGAGAAAGGTGTTACATAATCTAGTTGCTCTTAGCAGTAAATGGGACTATTGATCCAACTCATTCTTTTTTAAGGTGGAAAGAAAAGAAAAGAAAAGAAAAAAAAACAAAAAACAGAAAGTGATTGCATATCATGGAGATAGAAAATTCCTGCTTTCCTATATTTTTCAAATTTAGATCAGATTCCCAACTTCTTATTTACCAGGAAACTTCTTTGGTGTTATTTAACCTTGGTCCAACTAAATACGGTGAAGGGCCGATAACAAAATGATTCACTGTAATATTTCCTAATGGGAAAAAGGATAAATATACCCCCGAACTATCGTAAATGGTATGCAGATACCCTCCGTCATACTTTTGGGACATTGGTGCCCTTGCCGTCCAAAAACTAGAGCATATATATCCTTTATACTAACGGACATACAGGTGTCACAATGTTATCCACCCATCCGACATTTATTAAATATCGGATCGACGGATAAGATTGCGCCACGTGTCCCTATTTAGGCTTCTGTTAGAGTGAAGGGCATATTTGCTCTAGTTTTTGGACAACAGGGGCACCAATGTCCCAAAAGTATGACGGAGGGTATCTGCATACCATTTACGATAGTTCAGGGGTATATTTGTCCTTTTTCCGTTTCCTAATTGCTACAAGCAGCATCTAACTCTAATCACCAGCAACTCAAAATTGATGCTAGTTGTAGCAATTATGGTGCTTTCAAAATCTTATGCGCTAGATGTTTTCTGCAAAGTGGGTTAGGTTATTGTGGGTCTGTTGATCTTCACTTGTACTACATTTGTAGAAGAAATCTGAATAGTCACGCAATAATGACAATTAACAATCATAGTTTCTTTACCTTGAAACTATACAATATTTGCATCTTAACCTTCTAAGTTATGGAGGGTTGTCAATTTTTAATGGTTAAGTGCATGGGCCTCCTCCACTTCCTTGGCTGAAGTTTTCCTTATGAAGAAAAAAAATATATGTCGAGAACTAGAGGAGGCGGTGGCAAATATTAACTTGTATGTCATTCCTGTTTATCCTTTTCATGTAATGGAACTCATAAAAGATGAAATCTGAGTTGGTAACCGAGTGGAGGTTAGTTGAACTTAAACATTGGAAATATGTCAACCTTTTGATGGTTGACCTATGACATGAAATCTGAGTTGGTAACCGAGTGGAGGTTAGTTGAACTTAAACATTGGAAATATGTCAACCTTTTGATGGTTGACCTATGACATGAAATCTGAGTTGGTAACCGAGTGGAGGTTAGTTGAACTTAAACATTGGAAATATGTCAACCTTTTGATGGTTGACCTATGACATGATCTTTGTTTTCTAGATTGTGAAAGCGAGAAAAAAAAAAGAAAAAGAAAATTATAGTCAAGTATTATCTCTGTTCTTTGTTTTAAGGAGACAATAGAATGTTTATACTTTAGTCACATTATTGACATTTACTTGTTAGCCAGTTAATAATCCTGCCAACATTATGGTATTTGAAATGTTCCAGGAGATTATTCTTGTAGAAGGGCTGAAGCTGGATGATATAGAAGCTGGCTTGTACACTGTACACTGTCTGCCCTTAAGGTTGCTTGGTGCGGAGGGATCACCTATTAGATGTATACTGATTAAGTAACACTCTCCTCGTATCTCCCTCAACCATAAGGTACTTTTAAACATGTTGCCTTGTATGTCTTATCTTTTTTGATAAATAACATGTTACCTTTTATGCTGTCTTGTTCAGTGTGAAAAACTTTCAATCTGATCTTGGTTATTGCATCTCCTCGCTATTAATTTCTTGGGTATACCATACTTGAATCCATTTGATCTGACGGCCCCATAATACATAGCATGAAATTTTATATCCTTTTCTTTTCTTCTTGGTTGTGTACTCTTCACTCTGTTTGCTTGGATAAATTGCTGCAGGAAGCACTGCACTGGAGATAGCGTTGAATAAGAAAAAGTGCTGCAAAGGGAACATATTCTCAGAGTAGTTTAGGCTGTAATTGTTATCAGCTGTTACGCTGAAAACGCGTTGCATGAGCAAATAATCTGCGGTTTTCATGTTATGTCTTATGGTTTTATGGATTGACAGTGTCATCAACATATTTAGATCCAAGTTATTTTTGTTTTAAGGTGATGATGTTTACTGTCGTCATTATATTGCTTTCGACAGGAGAGGAAAATTTCATGGGTGGTTCACTAATCCATTGAAAGTATATATTTGGTTAAATTTTTTGCTCCACAGGACTTGCTTATGGATTCACTTCCACACCTAAAAAAAAAATGAGATCCATTCAACCCATATACCCGACCCTAATAGCCCAAAGAATGTGTGGTTCTTTACGTACTATTGAAATTACGCAAACCACTCTATACCAGATTAATTGACAAGAAAAGGACCGACCCCACCAACATCACACTTAATTATTACTATAAGTTCTTCACAAGTTATTCCTTCTCATTGCTTCATATGTAGGGTTCACATACATGTATGAGTATTAGTTATGGATTTAAGTTATATATACTCACAATTTAAATGATTTTTATGCTTGTGGCAAGTCATTAATTTGCTATCATATTTTTCTAAATTTACAAATCACACTTTTTTATGAGTTATTATATAGAAGTTAAAGATGCGAAAAGTACTAGTTTCGCAACTTTACTATCAAGTGATGCCATACGTTCATACAAATATCGACAAACTAGTGAAGAAAATAGAGTTGACTTGATAAAAGAAGCATGTGCTACAAGATGACTTACCAAGAAACATGCAATTATACAAAAAAAAAAAAAAAAAACATTGACAGTATGACACGAAAGAATAAGCTTATTTTTCTCATCTTTTAGGAACTCAACCCCTATAAAAGGAGGTTGTTCTTTATGGAAATCCCACAACTCAAATATTACAACAACATACTTACTATAAGGTTCTCATATATTCATAAGGAAAATGGCTCGATCATATGTTGTGGGATTAATTGGGATTTTCTTGGTAATGGTTGTGGCAATAGTAGAGGCTACTCCCCCTGGAATAGCTGATCATCCAAGCCATTCTCATTGCTCTGACGATGAGATCAAACAGTGCAAAAATCTTCCACATGTTTGTCCCAAGTTCTGTCCCAATGGCTGCATAACTGAGTGTCGTTCTTGTAAGCCTATTTGCATTGATGGTCCATCACCATCACCTCCAACTCCAACACCCGATCACCCCCATCCACCAAAATCCCCAAAGAAGGTTAAGTGCAAGAGCAAGGACAAGAAACATAGCAAATGTTACAATCAAGAACATACATGCCCTAGCACTTGCCCTGGTACTTGTAAAGTTGATTGTGTCTCTTGCAAACCTGTTTGCAGTAAGTTCCTCATCCACCATATACTTTTTAATGAATTTATGTATAAGTGTATCTTTTTAGTAACTTGATAGTATTAAAAATTGCTCGATAAGGACATTTCAATACCAGTAAGAACTTGATTTTTATAGTCCCTATATATTGACTATAAGGACCATTTTTCTTAATAGTATATCCAATAACCAGCAAGTGTTTTAATTTATATGAACGTCTACGTAGGTTGTGACAAGCCAGGAGCAGTTTGCCAAGATCCACGTTTCATTGGTTCTGATGGAATTACATTCTACTTCCACGGCAAGAAGGACAAAGATTTTTGCCTAGTCTCAGACTCTAACCTCCACATCAATGGTCACTTCATAGGAAAACGAAACGAAAACATGAAGAGAGACTTCACTTGGGTTCAAGCCATTGGTATCATTTATGGTACTCACAAGATCTCAATAGGAGCACAAAAGACAGCAACATGGGATGATGCCGTCGACCGTCTTTACCTAAACTTTGATGGTGAAACTATCCTTCTCCCAGACAATGAAGGCGCAAGGTACTGTTTAATTATATTATGTCTCAATACGTCCTTTTACATGTTCACAAATTTGTTTTTTAATGAGCCAAACATGTACAATTTTTATTTTATTTGCACAAATATTCACTTTCATTTAAAAGCTTATGTTTTTAAAGAGAGTTAGCTGACTTTTTAGTTATTTTATTATATTATGTCTCGACAGGTGGGAGTCTGAAACTGGACCAATGACTTCCATTACTCGAACAAGTGACACCAATGAAATTATAATCGAAGTTGAAAACATTTTGAAGATTACAGCAAAGGTGGTGCCTATTACAGAGGAAGAATCGCGAATTCATAACTATGGGATAACACAAGACGATTGTTTTGCTCATCTTGAACTTGGATTCAAATTTTTGTCACTAAGTGATGAAGTGAGTGGTGTTTTGGGCCAAACTTATAGAAGAAATTATGTGAGCAGAGTGAAAATGGGTGTTTTGATGCCTGTAATGGGAGGTGACAAAGAATTTTCAGCTTCAGGACTATTTAATGCTGATTGCTCTGTTACTAAGTTTCAAGCAGTAAATAAGGGTTTGTTGAATAATTTGGAGCTGCCCAACTTGAAATGTAGCAGCGGAATGTCTGGACGTGGAGTTGTCTGCAAACGCTAGAATTTCTTGTTTAAACATTGATTGTGTTAGAAATTTAAAAAAATAAGGTTAATTAGAAACCATGGAATGTATCAAAAACTATGCTTAATCAAAAATTATATATGCATTAAACTTCAAATAAGATTATTGTTTTACTCTTTTATATTTCGAAAAATTTATGTAATTGAATTGAAAAATTTATAGTGGGGTGAGAGAGGCTCGAACTCTCGACCTCAGGATTACTCAGAAGCTATGAGACCTACGCGCTAGCCAACTGCGCCACCACCCCTTTGTGTATACGTTGTCCACTTGTACGAATATATTTATACCTCAAGTTTTCTAAGAAAAAAAATGATTTAGATTTCCAAATTGTGATTTCAAAATTTTTAAATGTCAAATTTGGCCCGTGAGTTTATATTTTTGTTAAAAAGTAAACAAACATTATTAAAAAATTTGCAAAAAAAGACTCATGCTCACGTAGAGATTGTTCGTACCATATAAAATGATTATAAAGAATAACTAGTTACCATTATTATTGACTAATGGATTTTTATAAAATTATGTGCATTCGAAAGTTTGTAAGTAATTGTAAATATTTATTTATAAAAGGAACATGGAGATATGTGATTGATCAATCGGATGCCTTAGAATATTCTGATATCTTGTTTATGAACTATAGTTTGCTCATTTGGTAAGATTGTATAAGAATTAGGGAAACTTAAGAATTCCAAATTACATGTTCAAACAAAATTTGAACTTTCAAATCAATCTTTTTATATCGCATATCCAAATGGGCATATATAATAATGAAATAAGCCTGATAAAACCAATCCATTTGAAGTAGAATTGAATTATGTAAATTAAAGCATATGTATAAAGGTACGTTTTAGCGACATTTGAACGAGGAAATAACTTTTCTAGTCTGCTTAGGGGATTTAATATGTGTAAGATTGATCCGTAAATTAATTGTTGACCAATCGATCGATTAAATATGACTTAGTGATTAATGAAGTATAAAGAGAAGTGTGAATTTTTTCTGCAGTGTAATTCTTTTTTTATTTTTTTAACCTTTCTTCCATCTTTTCGTTGTTACTTCCCTTTCGCATAGTTTTTCTTGGTCTACACAAAAATGTCAATTACTATATTGTTGCATGCATTTAAAAACAAAAAATTATCAAAATTCAGGATGTAATAGACGAATTGGAAGAAGAAATTAAACGTCTTCCCCCACTCTAATGGAAATGTAGTAATATTCCATAAATTCATCAACAGAGTATAACGACAAGAAATTAAAAAAAGGACATTTTATGAGTTTGACTTAGTAGAATAGTAGTCACTTAATGAAAATAATTAGCTTCAATGTACGTAACATGGAAGTGCCAACTTTAAGTTTGATAGACACAAACAATTCAGAGTACTACTTAATAGTGGTATCAGTTATTATGATATAATTATTACAGTCAAATCTCTTTATAATGATATCGTTTGTCTGAATATAATATTTTTACAGTAAATGACTCCCTTTATAATGATATCGTTTGTCTGAATATAACATTTCTACGGTAAAATTCTATTATAGAGAATATGGAATATAACACAATATGAAAGCACCAAAGAAAACTATATATATCGTTCATTAGAATGAAATATTGTCATAAATTAACTATTATAGAAAGATCTGACTGTATTACTATATATATTGCGTTTGTATATATATTTCCAATACATACGCGCCAACAGCGAATCAAGCCATGCATGCGAAACTTTGAAATATTCCCTTCGTTCACTTTTACTTGTCACTTTTGACATTTCAAGAAAAGATAATTTTTTAAAATTTTTTTTACCCTCAGCATTAAATGTTTATCTTCCAAATCATTTCCAAGATCTAATTAAGCATCATTTAATAGGGATAGTTTGATAAAATACCTATATTAATAATTGTTTTGTTAATGGATGTGCTAAGTCAAACAGTGACAAGTAAAAATGAACGGACAGAATATGTATGTGTAGGCCTTTACGTACTAATGAAATTACGCAAACTCCTAATTATTCCAGATTAATTGGGAAGAAAAGGGCCAACCCTCCCAACATTATATTACATGCACTTCATTAATTAATAGTACTATAAACTCTTCACAAGTTAAACATATTTCTTCATTTTATTCATGAATATTGTATATCGCTTTGTCTGATTGCATCGTAGGTTGCGTATACATATATACACTCCACTAGTTATGGATTAAAAGATATATTCATGAATATGATGTATTAAAATGTGAATAATAACTCATATTATTAATGTCATGATTTACGATGTATAAAAATAATGTAATATATACTTTATGATCAAGTGATGACATATACTATTATATTATGCTTATATGAATAATAGCGACAAATTAGTAGGGGAATTGATAGAGAATGTTGAAGTTGACTTAATAAAAGAAATTAAAGTATGAGCTAGATTACTTATCAAGAAACATACAATTATACTTTTTTAAACAAAAAAGAAACATTTGACATTATGACACGAAACAATTAGCCTTACTTTTCTCATTCTCAATTCCTATAAAAAGAGGTTAATTGTTCCTAAGCAAATCCCATAACTCAATACAATTTTATTCAACAACATATTTACTAAAAAAGGAAATTAAAATGGCTCAATTATTTTCCCACATTGTTGTGGTTTTATTAGTAATGATTGTAGCAATAGTAGAGGCCACTCCTCCTGGAATAGCTGACCATCCAAGCCATTCTCATTGCTCTGATGATGAGATCAAACAATGCAAAAATCTTCCACATGTTTGTCCCAAATTCTGTCCTAATGGATGTATAACTGAGTGTCGTTCCTGTAAACCTATTTGCATTGATGGCCCATCGCCTCCTCCCTATTACCCTCCTCCATCAACATCTCCCAAAAAAGTTAAGTGTAAGAGCAAAGACAAAAAATATCTCAAATGTTACGATCAACAACATATATGCCCTAGTAGTTGCCCCGGTACTTGTCAAGTTGATTGTGTCTCTTGCAAACCTGTTTGCAGTAAGTTTTTCTTCCACACACACATATATATACTTTCTATAATAATTCGATTTAACTTATATACACTGAAGCGTGTAATTTATATAAACGTCTACAGGCTGTGACAAGCCAGGAGCAGTTTGCCAAGATCCACGTTTTATTGGTGCTGATGGAATTACTTTCTATTTTCATGGCAACAAGGATAAAGATTTTTGCTTGGTCTCAGACTCTAACCTTCACATCAATGGCCACTTTATTGGAAAACGAAATGAAAACATGAAGAGAGACTTCACTTGGGTTCAAGCCATTGGTATCTTATATGGTACTCACAAGATCTCTATTGGAGCACAAAAGACATCAACATGGGATGATGCCATCGATCGTCTTTACCTAAACTTTGATGACGAATCTATTCTTCTCCCAAACAAAGAAGGCGAAAGGTAACATTTAATTATATTAGGGAAAATTACGCGGTTAAGCAAACTTATACTACTTAATTACTCATCATAGCTATAGTTTGCAATAATTACCACTCACGACTAACATTATACATTAATTACACGGGCTGACTTCGAGTTTGTATAATTAGTAACGTTTGTATAGTATATGTATAATTCGCCAGAATATACAAATACATATGTATAATCTACAATTATCTAGCCTATATACATATTACAATTCAACCTCTCTCCCACTCTCTCGCTTGCCTCTCTCCTCCCTCTCCCAAACTCGCTCGCTTCTCTCCTCCCTCTCCCAATCTCGCTTGCCATATATACAAATGCATATGTATAATATACAATTATCTAACCTATATACATATACAATTCACCTCTCTCCCACTCTCTCGCTCGCCTCTCTCCTCCCTCTCCCAATCTCGCTCGCCTCTCTCCTCTCTCTCACAGTCTCACTCGCCTCTCTCCTCCCTATAACATATAGCTGCAAATTGTAATTATCAAACTATAGCTATGGAGAGTAATTGAGCTATTTTTTAGTGGCTATATGTTAAAGTTCCCCATTATATTATGTCTCAATAATATTATATTATGTCTCGACAGATGGATGTCTGAATCTGAACCAACAACATACATCACTCGAACAAGCAACACGAACGAAATTGTAATCGAAGTTGAAAATATTTTCAAGATTACAGCAAAGGTGGTGCCAATTACAGAGAAGGAATCGCGAGTTCATAACTATGGCATAACACAAGACGATTGTTTTGCTCATCTTGAACTTGGATTCAAATTTTTCACGCTCAGTGATGAAGTGAGTGGTGTTTTGGGACAAACTTATAGAAGGAATTATGTGAGCAGAGTGAAAATGGGTGCTTCAATGCCTGTAATGGGAGGTGATAAAGAGTTTTCAGCTTCAGGACTATTTAATGCTGATTGCTCTGTTTCTAAGTTTCAAGCAGTAAATGAGGGTTCGTTGAATAATTTGGAGATGCCTAGCTTGAGATGCAATAGTGGAATTTATGGACGTGGAGTTGTCTGCAAGCGCTAGAATGTTTTGATTAAACACTAATTGTTGCTCGCGAATAAATTAAAAAAAATAAGGTTTAGAAACCAAAAGAATGTACCTTGTTTTAAATTTCTCCTCAAATAATATTAAGTTGTGTAATTTATTTATTTAAAAAGTATTATGGGGTGAGAGAGGCTCGAACTCTCGACCTCAGGATTACTCAGAAAGCTATGAGACCTACGCGCTAGCCAACTGCGCCACCACCCCATTTGTGTTTAGTATTCTCTTTGTTTTAATTTATCATATTATAGATTTTAAATAAATATTACATTTTGTTCTGTATTTTTCAAATATAAAAGGTAAATTCTGGGAAATATACTCATTCATATTTGAGTTTTTCGTAATGCAAGAACAGAGTAGATATTCTCAGTAAATCCAAATTGTTTGTAATTAATAATATGGGTCAAATTTAAGATTTCCATTTCGTTAATATAAAAATTCACAATCACTATGGTTTATATATGTTATTTACTACTAAATAAAACTGTTTTTCTTAGTAATATGATTACAGGTTTGCTTAAAATTGTTGAAATATTGAGTATTTTACTCTGAAATATCAAACTTTTCTATAGGACTGAATGCTCAGAAGACCAATCAGATCAGATGAAAAAAAGCCCAAGAAGGAGTAAGCCCGGAGTTATGGGCCGGACTACTCTGTTTAAGGCCCAATATTAGTTATGTTGATTTCAGGCTTTCGAGTACTTTACATAACTCACAAATATCTCACTTTATCACCGGATTGTGTGTGTGGAAGGGTAAAAGTTCCCTCGCCCTTAATCAGAAAGTCTTCAAATAGAGTTTTCTTTGCGAGAGGGCGCTAAATCCCCCTTACAATTAATGAACTTTTAACAAGAAGAAAACAATCCAAATTGGTCATGTTATATGATTGAAGAAAAAAAAAAGGTATTCAAAGCTAATCAATTTTATTAAGTAATTAACATAAATACGTAATCCAAGGAAGAAACTTGTTACACCACATTTCGAATTGTGGTCTCTTTACACCGGCTTGTAAAACCCTAGAATCGTTTTGTTGATGGAATAAGTATAATAATTTCGAAATATCTCATGAGATTATCTTATCTCGTTTTTAGTAATAAGTATTATTTAGCCTCACGATTATCATTCTACTATTTTAATATAACTGATGGGATAAGTGGGTGATAAGAAAATCTCATGGATATCTCAACCTGTCTTTTCCCACAAGTGCCACAACCAAAGTACCTAAAACCACAAAGTATAAAAAGAAAACACAGCGAGGCCTCCAAAAAAAAAATATGGTAGATTAATATTTCAGAAAAGAAACATTCAAATTAAAATGAAGGTACAAATATAACATTAATAGTTAGACAAGGACAGTGTCACGGGCAAGAAATTAAGAGATGTACCATATGGTAAATCGAAAATGGAATATTATGTAGGTAACAAATTAGAATTTATAGAAATTTTCACATTCCAACTTTTAAAATTATTGTTTTGAGTTTTTACCTTACTATGGAAAAATATTCTAGATTGACAGGGTCTTCGTCTTGTCATTATATTTATATCTTTATTCCTATCATCACTTGATCGCACTCTCTTTAACTTTACTTCACCACCTTTACATTTATTTATTTTTGGCTTTTCAAATGGAGTGTAATATTTTTGAAGAAAAATATATATAATATAAGCCCTCACAATTTCATGGTAATTTTTGGGGGATAAAATTGATGCTGTGTATTTTACATCATTTGGGTGATAAATGAAGCAAGAAATTGTTTACATGTAAGTTTATAGCGTCTTAAAGACCCAATTTGTTTGCATTAAGATTATAATATTTGAATATGAATGCATATTAATATAATTAACATCTGAAGGTGCATAATTTACTTATTTTAAAACATAATAAATAGACAATCCAAATAAAAAGATAATTAATTATTAAAAAATATATATATAATTTTTTACAACATAAAATTATTATTTGATAAAAAATAATGGAACATTTTATATTTTTTAGTGAGGATGGAGATGTGTGTAGTGATAGCAGTGGTGATGGTTATTGCTAGTGGCTAATAATGATAGTGGTGATCACAATTGTAACGGTGGAAAACTATATATATGGACTCTTATGAGTTCAAAACTACTAATTTTTTTTTGTGAAATCGAATATAAACTATGACTAAAAGTTATCAATAGCAAAATAATCAAACTCAAATCTTTCCCTTAATGAGTATACACGATAATTTGAATCACCAAAGTAGTGTTCTTGAAAGTAAGAATAGGTTAAGAAGTATTAGCTAAAAGTTGATTACAACCCCATCTTTAATAAAAAGAAATTAGTGCATGGTATCAAAATTTTGCTATTAATAAGAAGATGTTCACTTCTTAAAATACTCTATATATGCAGGCGGAACATATAAGGGCTGTCATAGAAGACATAACGGGCCGTGAAATAGACAATGTGAAATTATTAAATTTGCACCACTAGTCGATATTTGAGATTTAGAAGTGGTGACCATATATTATATATAGATAAGGGCAAATACTCAATACTCATCATATTGCCACTGTCATTGAGATACTCAGATCTCTGTCTGAAAAACAAGACATGCTTCCAATGTGGCCGCAAAAGTTTTCTCAGATGTTGGGTCCAATGAATTGACCACCCCACACCCCATAATTTTATTTTATTTTTCAATTCTCTATATTTTATATTGCAAAAATTCCAAAGAGAAAAATTTACAGACCAATGGCCTTTAGTTAGAAAAATCATAGGACCACGTTATCCAAGACAGTAGAAATTGCCATTATTATTTATGGTATTAATAATGTTACCTCGTCTACTTGTTCTTAAATCTAAAATGTACTACCTCAATATTGGAATTTGTGGGCACCCATTTATGTCTGCTTGTAATTCAATAATTACTATTGGAGGTTCTGTTGTTTGAAAGTATGTATTTAAGTGTCGACCAGTTTGTAAAAAAAAACAATATATGGCTACCTAAATTCTTGAAATTATTGATCAAGTGGTTCTTGATATTCACTCAATTGAGGGGAAGTCTTAGAAAAGAATTCAATTTATAGCTAAGTATGCGTACCTTTTAAAACTATTAAATGATTTTCTTAACGAGTATGTGTATCAAAATCTTAAAAGATATGAAGGAATAGCCAGCGTACAACGAGTGAATTTATGATAAATTATCACAATATAGAGTGCATGATACACGAAGCATTCTACATTTCACGCAGACCTACGAAGGCTTAGCATGCCCCGAATGGTGTACGTGTCATGTAGGATGTTCGTTCTGACGTAAGTATCATTAACTGATTCCACTTGGTAAATAGTTTAAATATTGAACAAACATGAGAATTCATATTATCCATCCAACTAAGGTTGAGGGTCGTAGTTACTTATGAGGTGTGTCAGTATCATCATCACCACTCGTCACCATGGAAGATGTGAAGAAGCTTGGTTAATATGTATGGAACATTATCTGTGTCAGTGGACCTATTGTAGAACAATTAAACCAAAATATATATGAAATTTTTTAAAAAGCTAAAAAGGACCCCATACATGCTATTTATTGAGATAGCTGAAAGAGTCCAACTTGCTTACATTATACATACACATCGCGTGAGTTAAATTATTATTTGTCACCATATATTAATATATATGATGTTCAAATATTTTTTGTCCTTCCAACTGCAGTACGTAATTTTCAATCTCTTTCTTCTGCTACTCTCACTTATTGCTTAGCACCTTCTATTCATCATAATTTGTCCCAAAAAGAATCCAAAGCAATATCTAGGTTTTTATAATGAAATCCAAAGCATATGACTATCTAGTAAATGTTTAATGAGATCGAGTAATTATAAAATGTAACGATACGTAAATGTGTACACTGGAAAACATGCTAACTAGCTAATCAAGTTTGATGATAAGGCCAAAACCTACGTACCAAAGAATAGCATGTGAATGTTGTAGAGTACAAATCAAAACATACATATACATGTGACATTTAATTTGATTTCACTTAGTTCTTCTCAATGTCGAACATATATAGCTCATCACACAAAATGTTGTATTATTATTGTTAAAATAAAAAGTCTCACATTAGTGGTTAATAAGATGGATGAACTCCTTATAAGGTTTGGGCAATCCTCCTCCCTTTGAGCTAGCTTTTGGGTGTGAGTTAGGCCTAAGACCTAATTTAACAGCTATATATCCAGTGCGCTTACCATAATTCAGCCACATAAAAATAGAATTTAATTTGTCACAATAAATGAAGGTAACACCGTTTGCGAAAAATCATACGTACGAATGTTTGTAGGCCATTGTTAATGTCAGCAGTTATTAATAGTGTCTCTAGAAAGAAGGCAAAGTTTGAAAAATCATTTGCTTACATCAACTTCTTGACAGGTTTGCTCTGTTACGTTTCTTCGTCTTCAATTCATTCACAAGATGAAACAAATACAAAAACTATGCCTAATAAATGTTGCCTTTTCTCCTCTTTCCTTTTTTATTCATGGATTTTACTATATTTTTTGGTAGCCAAGGTTTAAAACAATTTTTTTGCCCTTATAATTTGGTTGGAAAAAGAAAATGATAAGGCATACAATGTGGTAGTTCACTGGTTTTGAATAATTCATATTAAATAAACTCTGGCATAAGTCCTTTTTTTCAATCCGGTGTTCGGAGCACGCATTGGAGTCTAATTATATCCGGATTGTACTTTCCCTAAACACAGAGCTCGAACTTGAGACCTCTAATTAAGGAGGAAGAGATTCCATCACTACGCCACAATCCATGTTGATCCGGCATATGTACTTAATATTCGATTAGGTTGCACAAGAAAATAATCACTTCATTGTTCATTTGTTTGGCTGACGAAGGTTATATATGGAATAAAGATAAGAATATTAGCAATATAAAAATTAAACTACTTCAAGGGAAAATATATAATTTATGAATAACAATTATTATATAATTATGAATCTAGAATTTGAGCCAAGATTCTCCTACATAGTAATAGTAGTATCGGTGATGTGCCAAGAAAACAAATAAACAAAAGTAATATTTCCTCTGTACCAATTTATATGATATATTTCTATAGTAATCAAAATTATATTTAAAATATAAAAGTTTTTTATTTGTGATCTATTGTTAATGAAGAGTAAAATATAAAGATTAAATGAAATTATTTAAAATACATAGTATATATTTTTAGGATAGAATAAGAAAAAATCATGTAATAAAGTGTGATATAAGGAGTAGTAGTTATTAATTCAACATTATTACATGGACATAGACAAAAGAGTTGTTAGTAAATACAAATTCACTGCAAAGGTCAAATTAGAATATCACCTTTTCTACGTCAACAGTATAAATGACATGAATTCAACTAAAGGTCAAAATTGGGCATTCTTTTTTTCTTTCTTTCTTGGTAAAAAAAGATGATCATAGTATTAATGGGTCCCTTTGTTATGCTGTATTTTTCGTCTTTACAGCTGTAAGCAAATATATATATATATATATATATATATATGAAAAAAAAAGTGGAATAGGAAAATTATAAGGCAAAGAGAAGAAGGCTTTGTTTTTACTTTTACTTTTAGTTTGGAGAGATTTTTGCCTTACTTTATTTATGAAACAATAACAAGTACTCCTACAACAACATATAACAAAAAAACAGACCAAGTCAAAAAGTTTTCTTCTATTTTCCCCTTTATTTTCCCACTAGACCTCTGTGTGTTTTGTTTGTTGTGGGGGTAGAAAAAAGTAGTACTACCACAAATCATATTATTCAACAATTATTGGTGGGGGGGACTCAACATTGATCTCATTGATATTTGAAAAGTTTAGGGAGTATGATTTATGAAGGACTAGTTAGAGCTTTTTCCCTTTATTTGAAATAAGAAAATCAAGAAAATTTAAATAGCAAAAACAGCTATGGTAAATTGGGAATATATATATGTTTGGTCCATATTAAGTAGGCGTTAGGCCATGCGATATCATATCACGCTATGATATCGTGAAATGAAATCAGCGTTTAGACATGCGATTTTACGTTGATTCCATCTCATGATATGGTATCATGAGATGTGATTTCATGTTCTCCAAAAACCATGATATGGAAATATCATATCATGATTTGAGATATTTTTAATACAAAAATTGATCCACAAGTTTATATTTTGTTAAAATAATTCCACATTTATATCTACTAACCATTTTTTTCATAGGTAAATAAAATTTATAATGACATCATTACTTTTTAAAATTAATTATTCTCACCGACATAAAATTTATTATTATATTATCACCAACATATAGTCACTTTAACTCACATCAATCGATTGTTGAGTAATATTAAAGACTAGTACACTAAAACTTATGTTCAATTTTTTTATTGAATTAAAGTTAGATGAAACAGTTACTTAAGTAGAGAACAAATAACAATGTAATAATATATTATGCGATTTTATAAATTTTTGTTTATTTGGTAAGATTGGATAAACAATTGGGGCTATTTTAATAGTTTTACAACTTATGAGATTCTTATGTTTATGAGAAAATATACAACATCAAAATTTCATAACGCATGTTCAAACAAAACTTCAATTTCATCTCATAATTCCATATTATGATATCATATCATGCTACCATATCACATGGCCAAACGGGCCCTAATTAAGTTTCACGTAACAACCTTTTGATTTGTATTTCATACGTGAAATTACAGTGAGTATATTACTGTGGTCATCGTCTCTTTTTATTGTAACATTATTATCAACATTATCTATGACAATTAAAAGGGAAAAGGGTCTGAAAAATACTCCAATTTTGACCGAAATTGTTGTTACGATATCAAACTTTGGAAAGGACCTTTTACCCCCTTGTACTATTTAATAGTGTATTTTAAAGGTATATATGTGCCTACGTGGAAATCATAAATATTGCATCATTTTAAATAGCAATTTTGGTCAAAGTTGGAGTATTTTTCAAACTTGTAATTTTTTATTCAAACTTATAATTTTTTATGTCAAAAGTTTCACACTCTGCCACAATTTCTGATGATATTGATATATTCAAACGCTTACTAAATATAATACGTTTAAACTTTCACAGTTAGGTCACAATAATTACCTCACTCTTCTTCAATCATTATTTACTTACTTCACTATATAAATTGCAAAAACTAGAATGTTTTTGACTTTTGAGATCGAACCAAAAAGAATAGGTAGGATACTCATCTAAATGAGATTGACACGTAATTTAATCTATCAAATAAATGTGAGTCACTTAACTTTTTATGTCCTTCACTTGTTTGAAATATTGTAACAAAATGCCTATTTTTAAATTTTAATTTGAATAAGGAGATAAATTTTCTACAATATTGTACGTGGACAATTGAACTAATTAGTTTGAGCGTTGATAGCCATCGGGAAAATTCAATAAGATACACAAAAGTATATACTAAAAAAAAAGCAAAGTTGTTGAACGTGTTCTATTTAATAATTGATGATGATTATTCAAGCCACTTAGCACTTATGCAATTGCTAAAGTTACTATTGTTGTTAATTAATGTGCATAATATTTAACAAGTACTTCCTCGTTCTGTTCTGTATTAGTTGTGAACTTTATTTAAAATGTTTATGCTATCAACTTACTTATTGATTAACAAAATCAAAAATAGAATTAGTTGACTTTTTCTATTTTGTCCTTACAATTAATCGTTTGAGAAAACAATATTGATTACATTAAAAAGAGTTGAGGATAAATTCATTTTTATATATATAAAAAACTTTTTATTTATAATTTCTGAAAGAAAGTGTAATGTGACAACTAATCTAGAACGAAAGGAGTAAAAGAAAAAACAAACAGTTGATAGTTTTTAATAAGCCAATTTAATAAAAAAGATGATTGATATAGTTTTAGTTAAAAACATTTTCAGATTTGTCATTGGGGTATTCTAGATCAAAGTTAGATTAAATGAGATAAATAAAAATTATCCACTTTTAACAAAAAAAAAACTCATAATTCAAACTTTAAGAATGAAAAAAATATCTGAGGCAACACGTATTTTATACTAATATATTTTGTTTGTGCATGTTGCTATGTTATGACATGCAAAATTTGCTAAATTTCGAAAAAAATGTTTGACATATGACATGCAAAATTTGATAAATTTCGAAAAAATATTGTCAAACGATAAATTTTGTTTTACCAAAATGAAACTGAAGGGGGGAAATTACTTGATGGCAAGTGATGATTTTGTCCAGCACGCAAGTGTGAGATGACAATGACATAATCTTTTTGAAACAATGAGAAATTTATTGCAATTTATAATATTTCACTAAATTGGCTAAATTTTTCTTGATTTTCCTTTTTTCACTTTTACTGCTAAGAACAATATTTTCATTTCTCTTATACGCAAGATTTATTTCTACAAGTTAGTAAAAATTTGATCAGAGGTGAAATTAATTAGAAAGATACCTTATGTTAGAAATTAGTTAGTAGTACTTTTTTTAAAAATAAGTGTTACTTTAGCTAAAATAAAATAAAATATTTATCTTAAAACAAGTGTGACTTTAAAAATTGAACACAAAAATAATAATTATTTTCAGTTACACTCTTTTATTAAAGAAATTTCTACTCCTGATCATTTCACTTTTACTTTTTTAGTTTTTTGCTTTGGACTTTGTATTTCTATTAAGAAAATAATGATTAATTTGAATATTTTATCATAACATACATATTAATTGATGGATAATCTCAAATATTAAAAAATGATTTTGAGATTTATTTTCTTAATACGTTAAAAATTGTAGCATAAGATTATTAGGAGCAGACAGTAAAAAGGGTGACCTTTGTTTTCACTAATTTCCTTTTTTCTTTCTTTATTTTTTTTCTAAGTCAGTAACCTTTTGTTTGCTCTACTTTCTCTTTTTCCTTGAAATAAACAAAAAGTTAACGAGTGGAATCTCCCTTTTTTAGAAAGAACAAAATTATACTCTATTTACAATTAATATGAATAATGGAAATATCACTGTCTATGAATTTTTTTCAAGTGATATTTAAGAGTCATATTCAAGACACAAAATTTAAAAAATATTTTAATATATTCTACATATTTTTATTTTATGAGCACAAAAATTTAAAAGATTTATTTATCATTTTTAAACTCTGTGTAAAACTACAACCAAAACCAGCAAATTAATTTATGTTATATTCTTTTTTAAAATGTTGTATTCCCTATTTTTGATTTATTTTTAGTCCGTTGACACATCTTTCTTTTTTTGATAATTTTTTAATTATATTTTTTTTTATCTTGCATATTTAGAATCAAATGATTAAAGAACATTTTGATATACTTGAAAATTACAATCCAAAATTTAAAAATCTTTTTAAATTTTATGTTAAGTGAAAATATGATAAATAAACTAATGTGAAGAGAGAGATATATTGTTTTGAGATAAAGAAATACACAAAACTAGAGAGAGAAGAAAATTTGGAGACCCAAAAAACCAAAGAAAGAGAGATTGTGGGGTCAAGATGCAAATAGTATGTAAAATAAGGTCAAAGTCAAAACAACAACTACAAATAAAATCCCCAAAAGGTCTCCGTTTGAATAAGACATACACACATTATTGAGTATTCTACTTCTACAAAAATAAGAAAAGTAAAAACCCCAATGTCCGACAAAAACCCTTGTCTCCCATTACATCCAAACAAACTCTATAATATACATCGATTATGATGTCGTGATAATTATTTCTTCATTCTTAATTGAGACTTTTGAATTTCAAAGTCATATTTAAAACCAACTGCATTATTTTTTAGACGAAATTTTTAAACATAAAATTTGTGTTATTTGAGACTTAAAACAAATATAAATCATATTAAAATTGGAATCTAAAATGGATACCAAATGTGAAAAGAAAACAAAAGAAATTCACCCTATTATACTCTTACTTTGGGCTTAAATATGTGGTCTCCTTGGATTTACTCCTTTGAAAATGAGCACTTCATCTTTAAAATGATTTCTTCCTAGGCCTTTTTGCCATTTAAAATCTTGGGTTTAACGTACTAAGTAATCAATTGAAATTATTATCTCACATTTGACATATTTTTTCTTTTCTTTTGTCTCAAATTAATTACTTATAACACATAGAGTATTTTATTTGAAGATCATCTAAGCAATAGAAGTTTATTTACCTTACAATCGTCTTTAGTGAAGCACAACTTTACACCTCTTCTAAATAAAAAATAAAAAATAATAGGCCAAAGATATAAGACATATTAAGAGTTTAATTCTGTGGAATATCATTGCTATGCTTTGTTACTGAATATTACTATTAATTTTAGTATAAATTATACTAAATTTGAGTTTGAGTTTTGCACAAATCATTTTCGTCACTGAATATTCTCATTTCTCTTGTTACTATTACATGGGAAAAAAAGTGTTAATCTATTAAACTCTCTTCTCTCTGTCGAACAAATACTTGTTCATTATTAACTTTGGTACACTTTTTAAGAATCAATAAATAGAAGGGTAATTTACTATATCACCCTTTGACTATAAAAAATATAATAGAAAATTGATTATAATTAATGATAAAGATAAATTAGAAATTAAATATAAAATTATCTATTAATTTCATAAAGTGACAATTACCGTTGACTGAGAAAGTAACTATTTGAATTGTCAACATAGTTTAAAGGTCGTTACCATCCACATATACTATAACCAAATTTGTTTCGTGTGAGTTTAACGATTATACATCGACTAGTTTACATATTCCAAAAGACATGGACAAATTCAATAATTATAAGTTTTAGTTCCATATTTTGGCATTCTAAAAAGATGAGGTTTTAAATTTTATAATTTATAGACTATATATTACTGCCTCTTTTTAAGTCTACGACACTTTGCTTTTTTAATCAATCACAACAAGTAACACTTATTTCCGTTTAATAATTTATAGCCACACAAATATATATTATAATTTATTTAAGATCGTTAAGTAGGTCAAACTAAATCATATAAAATTGGGTATGGAAGGTGTAGATAAGAGGAAATAAAGAAAATGTTGATGAATTTATGATTTTATATAGTAAGTAGTAAAGGCGGCAATATAAATAGAGTAGTTCATCAAAAGTATGCATGCAGGAAAGTGACTTGAGAGAGAAATTGAAATAAATAGAGAGAAAAACAAAGAGTGCACATATTCTGTCTTTTCTCTCTCTGGCTTTCCAGTAGTAGCTGCAAAAAAGAAAGCCAGTCCTCTTCTCTGCCAACAACCAGCTAGCTAACACATTTCTTCTCTCCTTTTTTTTCATGTAAATTTTGAAGAAAAAAAAAATGACATAAAAGGAAAATACTTGTTGAATATGAATAAAATATTTAGTACTACCCAACATAGAAGAGAGATTTTAATGAGGACTACCAACAGCTTCCACAAAAACTCTGCTTGCCATTTTCATTTGCTGTTCTTGAACTTTGCTTTTCTTGAACAAAGGCAAATCCAATTCCCATGAATCATTTGAACTTTCTGAAGTGTAAATTGGATCAATTACATCACTTGGGCTACTGGGATTTTCATCATATTTGCGTTTGTGTGATATAATAGGCACTTCAGATATGAGTTCATAGCAATTATTCACATTCTCCTGTTTACACAAAAACAGTAAACATTCAATGGCTGTTTTTATATGAAGGAAAGGGCAAAGACAATTAATTTGAACTAACCTTGCTAATTTTGAGAACACCAAGAAGTTGATTTTGGTAGTCAACAGCATTACAAGGTTCAACTTGATGAATAACATGAAGCATAATTGCAGTAGCCAATACAGAAGGCATATAACGTACGAATCTACAATCTGTATTATTAGGACAAAAATAAAATCAAAAGGGGTTACTTTGTTTTTTTCTTGTTATCATCGAAAAATCTAATCTTTAGTCAAAAAAACAAGATTCCATAACAAAAAGAAACTGATGTAATTACCAGTCATGACAAATAGAAGAAGACTTTCACATCTTCTGAGAAATTCCCAGTGAGCATTGTTCTTTAGCCCAAGCCTCCTTATAATATGATCAAGAAATGAAAGTGGGGTCACTGGATTCATCCTCCATTTCAGTGATGACAGCACCAGAAGCTCCATTCTTTGTATAGTCTTTGCCTCAAACACATATTTTGCATCCTCCACCTTAAAAATAATAATCAAATAATCAATCATAAATCTCTCAAGAAATTGGGAAATCAAGAAACAAGAGAGAAAAATTGGTACTTGGAAGTCAAGAAGAAGGGGAACTTGAGTTTCTTCAACTTTAGCAGCTAAAGAAAGACAAGTAACAGCAGCAAGTTGAGTCATCCATGGCTTATCTTTCTGAAACTGAAGGCTAGAAAGAAACCTGTCAAGGTAATTAATGGCTAAAATGGCAGTCAATGCAGAGAAATCATAATGAGCATTCACTTTCAGAATCCATTCAACAACATCAACACGAGCTGAACAGAGAAAAGGGTCACTCCCAAAACTGTCAAAACAACAATGGGTTTCTTTTTCTTTAATGAAAAGTGAAAGAAGCTCTTCATCTTCCCAAAACAAATCTTGTTCCAACAGAAGCAGAGGTAATAATAATAAAGAATTAGTTTTTGTTGTTCCTTCAGAAGACAACAACAATGGGTTAATAATAACCCCTTCTTCATCCTCTAACAAATCACCCCATTTTTCTTCTTCTTCTTCACAGTAAAGAACATCTAAAAGAAAAGATTGATCATTGTTCGCTATTGCCATTTTTTTCTTTCTAATAATCTCTGTTTTTTACTCATTATACAACACAGAGAAGAAGAAAACAGAGCATTTTCACCATTTTCTTCCTTTCTTATCTCTCTCTTTTTTGTCTGATTGTGTGAAGGGAAAAAGCTCTAGTAGTACACAGAGGGGACTCGGTTCTCAAAAACAGAAAGATAAAGGGAGAGGAGTAGGAAGAAAAAGAAAGAGATTTTATCAGAGTGGATGTCACGCTTGTCCTTTTTTTAATATATGTGTAGTGACTAATATTTATATTTATGTAAAGACAAGATTTCGATCATTTTTGTTTGGTGGCTTTGAGTTTTTTCTTTATACTTTCTTGGTATTCCAATGGTAAAAAAAATTAGCACAAGGCCCGGCGAGTATACTTGTATGTATTTAGGGGCCGTTTGGTTACTGTATAAGTTGTATTTTATTCATATATAAAAAGTTGCATTATTTTTTTCATGTTTGGTAAAAAATTTGTATTAGGTGGAAAAGTAAACATAACTTATACCATGTTTGGTTGGTAGAATTCTAAATGTTGTATAAAAGTTATTCATGTAAATTTTATACGGTGTTTTGGTTGTGTTTTTTGTAGTCCTACATAATTAATACCAACATAACTTATGAGGAAATCTATGTATAAGTTATGCAGGGTAGAAGGTGGAATAAGTTATGCAGGTATTAGTTATACATGTATTAAAAATAGTAACTTACACATTTACCCTTATTGATTTATTTTTAATTATTTTCATTGAAAATGTTATCCAACTATGCTATTTTCCTAACTTTTTTTTAATACACGAACAACTTTTTTTTTTTCTGTTTTCATTTGAAATCCAAATGTAATATTTTATTAATATTACAAATTGAATTGTATATAACGCTATATATTATTAAATATATTCCACTTCTTTAATTAACATGTATTATTATTTTGTTTAGGATGTGAATTTATACATAATTCATTTATTTGGTATATTAAAACTGTATAAACAATATATACAACATATTGATAGAATATTTACATTATATAAAATAGGATATTATAATGTACTTGAAATATATTAATCGTATTTTATTTTTATAAGTTATAAACATAAAAAAATATATATTAATCGTAGTTTTTTTTTATAAGTTATAAACATAAAAAAATAGCAGTCCCAATTAAGTATAGAGGGAGAATTTATACTATTTGCTTACTTATTTATTTGTAAGTAATATATATTAATTTACAACAAATTCAATATTTATTAGTTAATAATTTATGCATTGTGATCTCTACATAATTAAATAATATATGCATAACTAAATCCTGCATAACTAAACCTTGCATAACTAATACCTGCATAACTAATACATGCATAATTAAACTCTGCATAACTAATACCTGCATAACTAAACCCTACATAACTAATACCTGCATAACTCTAACCAGTAACCAAACGACCCCTAAGAGCTCAAAATGCATTCCCAAATACCCATTTCATTTCTCTAATAATCAAAATCAAAGCATGAGTTAGCCCTAAAATTCCAGAGCTCCGGTGACTCCATATGGATATACGTACACTCCGACGTGTATGGCTCGAACTCATGATCGATAATTGAGATGAAGATAATTTTACGCAATAAAATTTTGAGAAGAGTTTAAGTTATATAAGTCGATAGTCTAATTTCTTATATATTGTTAGATCATTTAAAAGATAGTTAAGTTTCAGTTTCATTTACTAGAATTGTGTATATAAAAAAAAATTGTCATCAGATTATCTAAAAAGCTATTTATATATAAATCTTTTTGAAGTGTTGAAAATGGATTGGATTATTTGCTATAATAAGTCAAATTAATTTAATAGTGTATATTACTTAAATTCGTGATAATATGAGTTATCTACGGCTGATTCTCCGTTAAAAGCTATATATGTAATCTCAAAAATAAAGTTGATGCTTATTCACATAATGTTTAACGAAATTATATTTATTTATTGTAGGTGAAAAATATATTAGTTAGTGTTGGACAGTAAAAAAATATGATATTAAAAAAATAATGTTTAAGACAAGAGTATTTGAAAGTTAAAATTGTGAATAAATATGCGTTTAACTTGACAAAGTAGAAATTTTACTAATAAAAGAACTTGAAGCTCATCTTTAAATTTATTTTTCAAAAAATTCAGTTCAATTGTATAATCGAACGCTATTTTGATTTTCTTTTATTTTGTTAATTTTTTTTTATATCCAACAGATCCTTAATATTACTCCGTACTATTTAATTTCCTAGATCTGTGTCTTTTAGAAGTCCAAAACTTCAAGTTGTATTGCTTCTTTTTTACAATGGTTAATAATAAACCTTTAATTATGATTAGTTACGTACTCTAATTATCTTCTGAAGAAGACAAAAAATAAATTAGAACTTGTTTATATTGATGAGAGCATTGAAAATGTACATCATTATTTATTTTAAAATTAGTGATTCAAAATAACAATTATATAAATTTGTATTTGAAGTTCAAAGATACGTATGCGGATATATATTTAATGTAATCCAAGTTTATAGAGAGCATTTTTGTAAATAAATAATTTTGAAAAATTATGCATTTATTTTTAATACATTAAATCACATGTAAGAAGATCAAGTGTTGTATCTAGTATCATTTTTACTGAACTAAATCCGATTAGACTATTATTGCTATGTCTCATCTTCAAATACGTCCAAATATCAAACTCGTATTATATCCATACAATCGTGTTATTATGCCAATAAAGCTCAATATGTTTTTATGTATATACATATCTGTTTTTATGTTCAAAATAGTATATGTTACTTCTTTAACCATATTGAACCGTTCAACAGTAAAGATATGTCCTTTTTATGAGAACGGTAATTTTTGACAAAATTAGAAATACTTCAGTACTATATTCTCATGAAAAATACTTTACAGTTGCTTTAATTTCTGAACCGTATATTCCATACGAGTATAAGGAGTAACAATGTAATATACATCCTGCAAATAAATTTTAATTGACTTTTTTTTAATTCTCCTCCAAACGGGTCCGGACTAAATCTTGATCTTGGTACTGTAGCCGCAGGCTCAAACTTGAAACTTTTAATTAAAGGTGAGACAGTTCTACCACTATACTACAAACCAATGAGTAATTTAATTACTTATTATAGCATGTGTCATATTCTTATCTATTAATGATATACTCTCTCTGTCCCTAATTACTTGTCCATTTTTTTTTTAGTTATCCCTAATTATTTGTCTATTTTGACAAATCAAGAAAGGACAAAAAAAATTCTTTATTATACCCTCAATTTATTACATTGAAAAATGGAGAACTTCTTGAAAATGTTAAGTTTTTAATTCATCCACTTTATAATTAATAGGGGTAAAATGGTAAACTCACTATATCAATTAGTGTTTTCTTAATAGGTGTGTCAATTAAAAAATGGACAAGTAATTAGGGACATAGGCAGTATAAAATTTAAATTTATTGTGAACTATTTGTAGATAAATACTCCATGAAACAGGGAATAGGCATAGATAGTAGATATAGAGAGGATTTCACTTTAGTATAGAGGAAACTGAATAGTGCTGGTTAAAGAGGGGGTTTTGATTGATTTTTAAGTGTCTATTTACTTTTTAGAGTTTAATAGAGGCAAAGCAAAAGAGTAGCTTCCAAAGTTGTCATTAGGGTCTCTTGGAATTCCCCAATAATTACATCTCTCAAAGTTAATAAGCAAATTGTACTAAATGAGTCGTTTGGTAGCGGGATGAAAAATAAGTTGTTAATGTAGTTTCATATACCTTATACGACTTGTCCATTTACTTGTCCATTTTCTTCTTTACACTCATTTTAAGAATTCATAAATAAGAAAAATATTTTAATTAATTTATCCTTTTAACTTTTTTGAATACACTCTATTTATGTATTTGTTCTAGCACTATCAAGATTAACATTGAAATTTTATAATACTAATATTTTCAAAAAGAACAAATTATTTAAAACACATACTCCTATTTACACTATGATAACGTGGATAAGTAATACTAGACGGAAAGAGTAGATCTTTTAATGGCGTTCGATCTTCCAAGGAAAATATGGTGGTATGAAGTAACAATTATAATTAAAGTTGTAATTGTACCAATAAGAATTAATTAAGATAAAGTAAATAATGTGTTAGCTATGTTTCGTCCTAGTTCAAAAGTCATAAATGATTTCGTCTTTGTCAGTTAGTACTCTTTGTCTTTTTTAACGTACTCTCTGCAACATTTGTTGGCTTCCAAAAACTTTTAAACAATTAAAATCAATACTACTTGTAAGTGGAGTAATACACTAGTCATAATTATGGAAGTAAAAATTTGGTAAAACCAACAGCCACAAATTAGCAACCTTTATAAAAAAATAAAAAAATAATTCAAGATAATACTAAAGTCAACTTATAAACATCAAATTCACATAACAAAAAGGAAATAAAAATAAAATCAACTTAAGTGTCTAGAAAAATTAATAATCGTCATAAATCATTTTATATTTCTTGTCATGGTAATAAAAAAAAGCGTGATTAACCAAATCAATCTAACATTTTAATAATTTCCTTTTTAGCATATGATTGTCAATGCAACAATTGCACTAAAAACATGCTAGAAATGGTAAAAAAATACAGATTAAGAGGGCTATTAGTTGATGTATTTGTAATTAAGAGAGTGGGGTAATGGACAGCCTAAACCAACTAAGAAAGTAAAAGAAGAGAGAGGAGATAGAGTTAGTTATACAGCTGTTTTTATAGTGTTAATTAAGGTTATACTGCATCATTAATTTTAAGATTAACAGTAATAATGCCTGGCAATCACTAATATTTTTCAAAGAAAGAGCCCATGTCTTTACATCATTATTTTTCAAAAGTCAAAATAGGCCCCCCCTCATGCCATGTAATTGGGTAGGTTGTTGGTTCATTTCACTCCAAAACGCCCAAATTCTTCTATAATTTCTCCACTTTTCCAAATCACTATAGTGCCATGTTGAACCTGATTTAGCACTAAAAAAACACTTATTTCTCTAGTGTAAAATGTTTCGCTAAGTCAATTTAAAGATACTTTAAATATGATGTGATATTGTGTAAGCATCTCTACGGACCACGCTACATGCAAAGGTATTTATAAACTAGCATATAAACGAGCAAAGACGATATTAAGTTGATTCCCCATTCTATTATTCCAATTTCCACCATCTCTACTTCTATCTCGTTGAACCATTAGTTTTGATCTCTGTTATTACGCAAAGCCAACCAAAATATACTCTTAACATCGTGATTGAGTTAAAAATAATAGGGCACACATGAGAATTTGAGAAAAAGTCAGAAGGGGGATGTGCTTTTTTCTAACTAGTAACCACCATCCTGAGGTTGACTACTCAAGGACTTTTGAATGTTAAACATAATGTTATGGGACACAACTTGAAAGGGCAATCAATAATAATAGTGGAACACCGAAAGCCACCTCATAAACTTTACACAGTGTAATGTTGAATCTGTATATATGAGTAGAAAGACTTTTTAAGATTTAGTGGCTTAACCACATGGTCAAAACGACCATTTGAGTTTTTCTAGTTCATATGTCTATTCATTCAACCTGATGTGACACGACTATGCACCCTTTGTTCACAGAAATGAAGATATAATTGTATTCATATAGACGTGGATTCATACCGTCGTTCTCAACTTGTTGATTCAAACGCATATAGAATGCTGGTTTAAGACAAACAGAAACAGAGATGGCTAGAGATGTTGAATACTTTATCATTCATAATTTCATATCTGAAACCAGCAAACTACAAGATCAATTTGTGTCCAAATATAGTATAGATGTGCTTCTTCATTCAATTTAATTATGTCCTGAAATAACAATAACTCTTCTGCAAGGTCTCTTTTCGACTATCAAACGCGGTTAGGATTTCCCACGGACGAGAAACAACAGGCAACAAAACTAATAAGCTAGTCTCCTTTCTTTTTTGAGATTGTATGGGCACAAACAAGTCATCCAAGCCTTGTATGATTTACAAACATAGAAATTGCCTAAGCGTAACTGTTCAGTGAAAATCTGTATGCACAATTCTTGTCTCTTTTTCCATAAACTTATTCTTAACCCAAGCATGTAGGAAGGTGGCCTCAGTAAGGTTGCGGAGGATATGGACCTGATGAAAAGTTGTGAAGATTGAAGAGTCAGCCCTTATAGAGAAGTTAGGAAAGAAGAAAATACTATATATTACAAGCATAGTCACCTGGAGGATAAGAGTAGTCCTGTGTTGGGGGTGGATAAGATGCGGGAGGATACGCTGAATGTGGTGGATAAGACATGGGAGGATATGCTGAAGGCGGTGGATAAACTGGAGGGTAAGCCGTTGTTTGAGGAGGAGGATAAGGTGTTGGTGGATATGCTGCTGAATGAGGCGGGTATGCAGGATATGGAGAAGGTGTTTGATAAGCTGCTGCGTATGATGGAGCAGAGTACATAGGTGTATGCGGCTGTGGTGCTGTGTATGATGGAGCATAACTTGTTGCCGGCTTCTGGAAATTTAAAGAGAAAACATGTCAAGGATATATAAGAGAGATATGATCTCCTCTCAGGATCAGAACGAGAAGGGGTG
The DNA here is from genome assembly GCF_000226075.1 of Solanum tuberosum. Taxonomy (NCBI): domain Eukaryota; kingdom Viridiplantae; phylum Streptophyta; class Magnoliopsida; order Solanales; family Solanaceae; genus Solanum; species Solanum tuberosum. The sequence goes on from NW_006239002.1 coordinate 769,608, forward strand.
GGGGGTGCTATAGATCACAGTACTACTTACATTGGCATTAGCATAGAACATTATGAGCCGAACTTCTCCCGCATGCCTGTAAAAGAAGGAATAAGTTCCTATCTGTCAAATCCTTTTATATTTTTCCAGTATAAGTGATGAGACTTAAATTAATTACAACTCCGATAGCCAAACCAAAATGACCAAAAGAACATCCGCAAATAGAACACAATTTCGTCAAATAGATTTAGAGAATCTCAAAGTTTGAATTAATTGCTTATATAGATAGTTACAAACACCGACATGAAGGTTTCTGTTAATCACAAGGTTCGTTGTCATGAACGAAATTTCAGGCATAATTTCATGTACCTCGATAGCTAAATAAGTGTCCAAAATCTGAGTAACTCCCAAAAAGATCATGTCTCTGTTAATTATACTGAGTAACAACTCTCTTCTGTCAATTATACCGAAATAGATAGTCCATAAAATGGAAAAGTAGATTTTCATTTCCATGAATCCATCAAAGATACAGTAAACCAACCCACCTCCATACACTCCTACACCATTGTCCCATGGATCACCGAAAAAGTTTATCCCTCGGGTTGACTTCAGCTCAAATGCCAGAAGGCCTAACAAACAACTAAGATTTCTTTCCAACAATCTAAAAATATCAAACCTCAACTATAAGCTACAACTCTGCACCTGACTTGAAGTAACTCCTTGCCCCAAGCTTAAGATAAACTATCATGTCTGCCATTGAGTCAAATACTTCGCGTGATACTAAAATTAAGATAGAACAGTCAATCTCTTATATCCTTTTAAGGAGGTTTGATTACATCTTCCTTAATCCTTACTAACCAATAAAGTCGGCTTCAGAACTAGATATAAAAGAAAATCGAGAAGGATGACGACTATCAAAGATTGCAGTCAACTAACTTAACCCACTCCAATCTTGCAGGCCTTGAAAAAGCTTAATACTAACAGTAAGCTAATCATCTGAGACAGGCAAACAGCAAGAATGATGAAATTATTTTCTCTAACTCTTAAATTAAATTAATATTTCCTTGGTGTAGTACCAACAAATGATTCTCATATTTGTTTAAATGCAATTACATTAGTGGTCCTATATCCTTCAAATTTCTCAATGACTTGAGGATACTTATCCCGATCACTGTAATGTAGGCGCTTGTACAATCTTCCATTGTTTGATTAAATCTCATCTGTTTACCCATAACTAAGAATGTAGGTGTTGTGGGGTTTTCTCTTCTCTGTTTTAAGTTATGCATTTCCTTCGGGATATTACGTTTTGTTAACAATAGAGTTTTCATTGTTATACATGACTATGACTATGACTATGTATTCTTCCTCTTATTACATTTAAAATCTTGTAAATTTACCTGCCAGTCTTGGTCTGGATTGGCCAAGCAGTATCATCATATCCCATTGATAGAACTTTCTGTAGTTGAATCCTGGAATTCGGAAAACCGATCAAAGATTAGTACACAAAACACAATATAATGAACAAAACATGAAGAGAAAGAAAATTACTTTCCGCTTCCGATAAAATCATCATAAGTAAGGGTATTGCTATTCCAGACGACAACATTAATCTCTCGCAATCCTTCAATAAGGGTAAACACGAATTTCTCTTGAAATGTGGGATTTTTGCCACCATCTACATATACAATAATTATTCAACAACAAATCAATAATAATAAGTAGAAAAGAACAAACAATCACTACACTACATGAGATAAATAAAAATAAAAATCACCTGTACAGGTACGAGTACGGAACTTGGTGCTACCATATTCAAGACAAACATAGGGATCTTGTCTTGTAATCCATTCAGTGTCCTTTAATTTATTGCAACAAACCACTGCAAGATTATTTTTTTTTGAATACCAAATCAATAAAGAATTCTATATAAAGGGAATTTCAAGAAAGTCTCTGAAATACCTGTGACTTCAAGAAGTTGGCCTTGGATGCCAGATATCATTGACATGGAAGTACCACTTGTTTTAAATTTTCCAATCAGAAAAATAAGACTAGGTTAGAAGGAAAATGTTCGACTCACTTTTTTTTTTTCAACTGATTTTGACAGAACATTACAATGTAAGTTTAACCCTCGAGGGGCTTATATAGAATTTGTTTTAAGGCGGCGGAGATGACAAAAACACGGACAACGAAACAGAAAAAACGAGTATTTTTGTCTAGCCGCGTGGCGTGTCTCAAATTGAGACACGCCACTTAATTAACAAGCAAATTCCTCTAAAATTTGTTTAATTAAAATTAAAATTAATCCCTAATTACTTATCCGTTTTGATAAATTAAGAAAAGACAAAGTTCTTTTTTATCTATTATACCCTCAATCAATTAGAACTTTTTGAAAATCTTAAATGTTTTATTCATCTACTTCATAATTAATATGGATAAAATAATAAACTCACTATGTCAATCAATATGTTCTTAATAGGTGTGTCAATTTAAAAATGGACAAGTAATTAAGGACAAACATATAGTTCAACTTTTTAGAAAGCTATTAGTATTTGATAAGCTCAGTCTTTGTAATTTTCTACCCCAAAAACCTTTTACAAAAATAAAAAGATGACTTTATTTTAAAATAGAAAGAGTACTCAAGCCTTACTCCTCAAGCATCCGATTGTATGATGTAACAACAAAAAAAAACAAATAAAAGAAAAGAAAAGGTAAAAGTACTAGTTTAGTGTTTCCCTTTTTAAAAATCAATTAGACCATTTCATCATCTCTCTGTCCAATATTTATAATTTTCAATTTATCTAACGGAGTAGCGATCAATGATAATCTTCTTCTTGAACAAAATGTTTTTATTTTTCTGAAGACCTGTTTGTTCGGGGAAAAAATTAGGGCTAAACTAGATACTTGCTGTTTGGTCATGGTAGGGAAAGGCCAACACAAGTCCAGGTTAGCAGAGTTGGAGGAAGTCATTGATAATGAATTATTGGCAAATACATCAAGATCACATTTCTGAGCTGTATATCATGTGCTTATTTGGGCTCACTTTTTTCTTTGCTGTGAGAATATACCAATTAAAGCACCAGCTTTGCCAGTTCAGCCAACATTATTTTTGGCACTTCAAATCAAGTGTCTTTTGATAACACTCCACTGCCTTGCAGTAAAGGAAGCCAGATTTTTTGAGTCATGGAAAGCAGTGTAAAGTACATTCCATATGTTCTATAAAAACTTTCAGAACAGTAATGCAAATTTAGCACAATTTCAACCCAAGGTAATCTACGGCATAGCTTTACGAAACTGATAATCAAATGGCAAGCCATGAACAAGTAAAATGACAACATAATAAAATGAACAGAATCCAACAAGCTAGACCCTAGCACCCGCAAGCTATTATGTACATCTTCATGAATTTGCACACCAGACCTCTTTAGTCACTTTCATAATCTTCTTCATCACCAAATGAGAAAACAGATGCATCAGCTGCCATGACCTTGAAATCACTCACTCCTCCAACCGGATTGGACACATCAACACTAGACGTAGCTCCGACTGAGGCATCTTTTTTGGGCTCGCTGTGTACAGAGCTTGTGTCTCCCAATGAGACTTGTTCTGTCTTATGTGTCAAGCTTGATATTTTATCTGAATCGTTCTTGTTCTTTGATCCAGGGGTTTTTGCATCTGCAGGAGCATTAACTTCAGAAGCAGCTTTAGTTTGTCTAGCTTTTGACATTCCAGGTTCCTCAGATTCATTGTCTGAGAACACATCGTCCTTGTCATTGTTCCCAGGTTGTTGGTTCATGTTACTTCCATCAGCAGGCTCACTGCCTGAGGTAGGATTAGACACAGGGGCAGTATTAGCACTTGAACTGTCAGCTGATTCTTTGGTGGCAGTTTCTGATTGGGGAAGAGCAGCATCATAGTCCGCAAGGACTACTTCCACTTGGAAACCAGGTGATGGTAACTTTCTCTGCACAATAAGGCCATCATATAACAGTCACGAAATGAAGACAGCATCTATTAGAGAGATAAAAGGAGTGCTCTAAATTGTGTAAAAAGTTCTCTGACAGTACACACGCCAATGGCCCCTACAGCAACCATTAATTTTCGAAAAATCCACTCAATCAATAAGAAATTACCTTGTCAAAACCATCAAGATCACTTATCATCAGGACTTTCCTGTTCTCTATCATTGTTGTATTCAACCAACTGAAAGATCAAAAGACGGATATGAGTTTCAAAATAGGAGCCTTTGCTTCCTCCTGTGTCTTCCTAAGCAGTGGGGAACTAATCTAGTAAATCAAACAGAGAGGTTTCACATAAATGTACCGACAAATCTCAGTTCTTCCTTTTCTCCTACTGTGAAAGTACAATAAGCTTCTGTTGATGAGTGATGTCGTAGTTTTCCCCTAAACCTTATTTCAGATTATTTTTTTCCACTTAAAATTACAAGTTAATTTTACTGCTTAAAGGTGCATAAAAGCACCAATATATCTAAGCTAGACAATTTGGGATTCCGACTATATGGACTGTCAGGGTCACAAATATAGGACTTGGAAACTTTAAATTTAATTCCACAGCCCTAATTCATTAACATAAATAACATACACTTGACTCATCCATCTATATGTAAATAGTATTATCTTTTGACAGATAAGTACTTTCTTCCATTATCGGAGTACTAGTAGAAGAAAATTAATGAAACCATAGTTAACAAGTTGGACTGATAGGAAAAGGATAACACACAGTAAAATTTGTACAGAATGATTTCATTCATAGTATCTCCAAGAGGCATAAAGGATGTATTTCAGTAATCTATAGTGCATTATACATAGGACAAGAAAGGGAAATCTGGTAATAGCATATCCTTTTACAAGTATCAAGAGTCTCCAGGGGATACAATGGACATTTAAGGGTCAAAGGAATTTGTGTACAACTTAGTGGTCCATGAAACACAAAAGTAAACAATTTTCCTTCAAACTCTTCATATTAGTAAATTTACCAGTAAAAGTCTCCTTGACGGTCATGAAAATGAATTTTGAAATCCCCAGCTAATTCTGCAAGGCCAGGCTCGCCTGGAAGAGCAAAAACCACTACCCCTTTCTTTGGTGCATTGAACCAAAAATCCTCAGGCTGCAGAGAAAAACATAATAGCAACAATAATGAGAGAAACAAAGTCTATGAGCTTGAAAAATTATAAATATATGTGATACCTTTGTTAGGACGAACTTTTGAGCACAACAAATAAAGTGGTATAAAGTATAAGGCTTACTTTTTAACCTCCTTAAGTATACAGATGTACATGAAAAAGAGAAACAAGCTACACTACTACCCCCTGGAGATCAGAACTTAATACTGCAGGTTCAACTCCTTGTTAAGAATTCAATACTAGAATGGATATCAATTCTCTAGTAGTTTATGAATGTGTCACAGCATGATATGACACATTAATTAAACCTACCGATAGATCCTTGGTTCTTGGATGTTTTTTGGATGAAAAGAGCACACCTGCAGATATCCACCAATGAGAAACCATCATGAAGGAAACACACAGAAGAGATTATAATGTAAGAAGGGATTGCAATTAAAACTCCACAACTATTAGCACAATATAGGAAAATTCTGCATGGCACATCTTTGTAACACGTAGGCAATCTCACAACTTGTTCAGCCAGCCTTTTCAGACTCCAATTAGGATATCGGTTATTCAATGCCATGCCAAATTAACTTGTTAAAATTATGTCAGGTTAACAACAGCAGATAGATCATTTACTGAATTGACATTGGGCATGACTGTCTTTTTCTAGGACTAGGAGTATAATTTTAATATGATAATCTGGAAAAAGGATGCAAGTTACCATTATGATCAGATACGGTGATAGAAGGTCTTATCCAATAAGGGCACCTATGCAGGCGAAATCCTCTGAGCATGCACCTGTAAGAATGCCGTTGACAAGGACTAAACTTAGATCTTTTCTCGTAACTTCTCTCCTCTTGCAATTATAACATAGTGAAAATCTGAAGGTGCATTTGAAGCAAGAAGGATCAAGGGATGTACCTGCGTCCAGGCTGGTTTTCTCCATTAAAGTACATTAAGATGCGTTCAAAATACTTGACATATCTCTAGCAGCAAAAAGGCACTACACTTGTCAGTACACTATTGGAGAAGTGGAGATTTAAAGAGAGTAATATTTTAACATACAATCTGGCTCGGCAGCACTAGTCCTTTTCCGTCTACGCATCTCTTTTGATTGTAGTAATCCATAGACTCCTCTGCTGTAGGAAAGAACTGCAAGAAGACCATGACTTCACTGTCTTAAAACTGAATAGTAAGACTCCATAACATCTGATAACTTAGGAAGCAAATGACCCGAAAAAAAGAAGAAGCCCTACCTTCAAGTATAGAAGAAGACTAGAGATCATCAAACCAGTTCTTGCCATTCCCGCCTTACAATGCACAACCACAACATTTTCGATATCCTCCTTCAACCATGAGTATGCACTTTGACAAAACGATATAATGAGTTGAATAGGAGGGCAGTTGTGATCATCAAATGGGAAACTAGCAACCTGTATCACACAGTTATGAAAAGAAAAATGAATCAAGAAACTTCAGAGTCAGCATTACACAGTTATGGGAGTGAGATTTTTGTTGGTTTAATCAGTTGTGGTTTGCTCAAATGGGTCACCAATTTCTAAGTCTTGAAAAGACAAAAACTGGAAACCACACTGAGTGTTTCAGTCTGGCATAGTTTGGTGGGCCTACTTTGACCATTTACCTGGTTTTCGTAAACAATACTAAGCACCTTCCCAGATGCTATACATTATACCTCATTTAAAAAAAAATGACAAAGATATGTTTACCAACTTGCATCAAATTCAGACTAGCAATTAGGGGCTCAAGTCTTCATCTATCTGTAGATAAATTTCAGGAATTACCTAAAATCAAGGACTTGGAAAGAGTTTTGGTCTTTCAGAAGTTTGAACATTAAACAATAGAAGTCTGTTAACGGAAAGATTTTAGTAGACGTTGCAAACAATTGAACTATCTACTAGCATAGCAACCTCCCTAACATTCCACTGTGTTTATGTTGGCTTTGTTGCTATTCTAGTTATAAAAAATCATGTACTTTTTTTTTAGTTTGATAACCGTGGTGTCTGGGGTAGCTTTCATGTGCACTTCAACTAATTCCACGGGATACATGCCACTTTCCACCGGCAACTGTACCACGCAACTCTATCCACCAAGGCTAGGACACATTGGAAGAAATCACCTAGTGGTTAATAAAGTGGGTATTCTTAGGTTCAAATCCCAACCGAGACAAAAAAAAATAGGTGTATCATTTATCTAATAGGGTGTAATGTTTTAAGCAGAATTTGAGTTGTTCATATCATTTTGCGCGCGGAGTGTGAATCATTTTGGAACTCCTTGAACCACAGAAAATATGTTATTTAGAATGGTTGCTTATGCAACTGGAGTGAAGTAATTTATAATTCTCATCTTCCTCAAAAAAAAATAATATAATTTTCATCTTCCTCAAAAAAATATAATTCTCATCTTCCTCAAAAAAGTTATAATTCTAATCTTCACTATAGCATTCAAGGAGAACAAAGGTAGGGTATATGCTTACCAAATTAGGTACAACATAGAAATGAAAGTAAGGAAAGTGAACAGGAAAAAATAAAAGAATGGAAACACACCTTCCCCTCAAATAGAGAAGCATCATACAATCTTTCAGCACAAAGATTGTATACTTTGTATTTATCCTGCAAGATCAAAGTGAGTGAATACAGAGTAAATATAGCAATAAAATAGAAGGATAAGTGGATTTCCAGTGACTGGCCCAAATGAAATTGAAATAGACTTTACACGAGATCTCGAAGTTATTACCTTATGATGAGTTTCAAAGAATTTAATTACTTCTTCCATGTGGTTTCTGTAGAACCCCTGAATATCAAATTTCATGTAATCAAACTAGGAATAACCACATACCATGATAATTATTTGACTTCAAGCAATGAAGAATATGGTTTCCTGACCTCAACATAGCCAAAAAGGCCAGAGCTCATGTCACCAGCAGGGAATCCCATGGCAATTATATTCTCTGTTATGTAGGTCAAGTCTAAATCAAATCCTCCTTCCTAGTAAAAGGATACTGCCACGTTAATAAATGAAGATAGAAATGTTTTTCATAAAAAACGTGTGACTACTACCTCAATTAAAAGCTTAACGTGTAGAGGAAGGACAACTTCTATTTATTTAGTTAAATAGCTCTTCACCCTGTCTCCTCATGTGCGAGTCTGACATAGGCCAAGCAAGTGGTCATAGGTGGCGCAGAGACTCACATCTAAGTTTTTTGCCTACTCTAATACCACATTGAATAATATGACCATCTCAACTGAAATGCTTAGGCTATTAAAGAGGGGATCATTTTATTTATTTTAGGTCTGCAACAATATAAACACGAAATACCTAAATAGGTAAATGCAAGATGCTTTAAGGTGCACAAGAAGAATTCTTGTGAAGATCAAAATGATCAAGAAAGCTAATATTTATAGAAAAGACCAGTAAGCACTCCTGCTCACACCGAAAAGTTCTATACCTAGAGGATTCAATCTTACCGTGAACATGGCAGATATCAAGTCCTTTTAATTTCAAAGAACATATCTTATTGTCTTTCAGCTTCAATAGAAGTGACTACCGTATTCCAGGTAACCCATTGGAGAGGATTATTTATTTATTTATTTTAGGTCTGCAGTACGCAACAATATGAAAACGAAGTATCTAAAGTAAATGCAAGATGCTTTAAGGTGCACAAGAAAAATTATCGCAAGAATCAAAATGATAAAGAAAGCTAATATTTATAGCACAGATCAAGATGCATAACAGCTCCCTAGAGGATTCAATGGTACCACGAACATGGGAGGTAAGCAAGTCCTTTTAATTTCAATGAACATATCTTATTGACTTGCTGCTTTAATGGAAGCGATCACCGTATTCCAGGTAACCCATTGTGTTGGCACTAGAATATTGTTATATTTTTAATAGTACAGACCATTTGAATTTATTGGAACAATCCTTCTCACTATCTATCATCCACCTCGAGGACGACATCACACTGTCAATAGTTCACACAAAGGCATATAACAACATTGATGATCCCTACAATTGGAGACCAAGAAAGATGTGATGCATCACGGAGTCATAAAAGAATAGAGTTAGTGGATCCTACTTATTGAGTCTTGCATAGACATGCATTATCCAATTACAGTGTTGGCAGTGTTTTAACTTTTAACTACAGGCTACATACAGATGCCTTGCAAATAAAGGGAAGCTCAACATGATTCCTTCCAAGTACAACAAAGTTGAAAATCGTCTACAATGGCATTACACTTTCTTTAAGAAGCAACTCATGCCCATGTCAATGCAGGCTGCATCGAACTTCCAACAACCCAAAGAGCTGTGTATCAACTCTCACATAGTGAGGTATGAAATAAGTATTTAAAACATTTTGTTCGAACACCGTAATACAGATGCAAGTTGATAAAGATAGAGGATGAAAATACAAGAAACTGAAACATTTAAACCAGTGTGGTAGAATTGAACCAATCAACTTATTAATAATACAAACCACAATGGTTCTTCATAGTAGGAAGAGAGGCAAACAACAACATTAAAGTGTTTAAGTAGTCGATGATCTCCTCATATGGAAAAAATATAAGAATGAGTAGAGAATACTTGAGCCATCAACAGATTATTTTTTTTTACCTGATATCTTCTCTTATTCTGGGATACAACATGTCGCGCTTTAACCTGCACAGCCTTCACTGCATTCTTTGAAGAGTCAACCAATCCTTTGGTGAATGTTCCAAATAAACTGGTTGGTGATGTTCCATCAAGATGTTCATCTGTAGGAGATGTAGGAGATTTAGGGGACAGACGCATTCCAAGCCCACCAGTTAAACGAGCAAAGGTTGATTTGGGAGCATTTCCGGATGATTGTTCATCTTGGGACCCAGTAAACGGTTGTGGAATTTTTAAATTTTTGGCCCATGACGAGATGCCTGAAGTAGAAATCTTTGAAGGCGCCTCTTCTGTTGACTGAACTGGTGCAGACTCCACTGCAGTAGACTTTGCTACACTTGATGTTGTAACAGGTTGTGAATTTGATACATCAGCAGATCCAGAATCCATTACACCGGGCCAAATTTCTTCACTGCAATGACAGAATATCAGCAAACATGGACTGGAATACCTCACAGCTTAAGCAGGGTTCATCAAGAAGCTGCATAGAAAAAAATCCCACGTTGATACACATTACATGATACAAACATTTATGCATGTGCACATTTTTTAGTAAATCAATATACATTTATCAAACACCATTGAGGCCTCACATTTTCATAAGAATATATATTACATTAAACATTTCAAAAAATCAAGCCAGCTATCACAACACACTGCATTCTTTCCTACACCAATACATCTATGCGCATCAGGAACATATATCTGTGCTCATGCCTATCTGCATATGTGCTAGTGTGTGGTTGGTGGTATGGACCCCTGCATACACAAGCATGGTGGAAATCTACAATGATAAAGATTAAGGTTGGAAATTGAGTTGATCTCATCAGCAATCTAGTAATTCACTTAACACAGTAATAAGTCACCTTAGATGATAACTCATAATTTCACTCCATTTATCCACTTCATTGAAAGAAAAACTTTGTACTTCGCAAGAACTTACATTATTTTTTATGTTCAGTAATAAGATTGTAATACTCAACTGTTCCAAGGAAGATAAAAAATTCTGAAATGACTCTATCTTCACAGAAGTTTACTTTGCATGCATATTTCTTGATAGACCCTCATTACTACTTTTACTCTATTCCTTTTCTTCCTTTCTTTTTTTTTGTTAACCGAGAATTCCCTGAAGGCCAAACTATTCCTTTATCCCAGCATTCTCAAAATCTGGATAATTCCATGAAACCCTGATTTATTTACATCTTATAAACTTAATATCTTTGTCAAGCAAATAAAATCTTCTCTTGTGGGCACTCTTTCCACAAATCACCACTCAAGTTCCAGGCCCAAAAATTCATTCCCCTTCCATCATATACCTCAACTTCATGTTAAACACAGAGTTCCCCAATCACACATGAACGAACACGCATTGTTCAACAAACCCCTTGCTGTGCAATTATACAAGTGTTTAGGTCAGTGATCGTTGACAGCGTGATTGTCCGATAATGGGCCATTCAAGAAGACCTTTTTCTAAGTTCTAAGGCATATAAATAAGAACAAAAATACAAAAAAATCCTTTTATCTTATAGGTATTATATAGTGTAAATAAAAAATTTCTTTTGGATGACCGTGGTGTCCGGACCAGCTTTCACATACCTCGACTAATTCTACGGGATACCTGCCACCTTCCTCCCACCGGCAAACAGGTAACTCTGTCCACAGAGACTAGGATAGATAGGAAGAATCACCTAGTGTTTTTGACTTGAACCTAAGACCTCATGCTCTCAACCATTTCATTGACGTAAATGAGAATTATCTATACAATTAATACCAGAACTACTTCATTGCCATAGAGGGAAACAAACAGTGATCTGGAAACTACTATTAAGTCAACTAGCAAAAATTCCAAAATTAACTTTCATCCACCAATTTGGACAAACTAATTCATCGATCCGCAATATTCAACGAATTGAAAAGTGCTGAGTAACAAATTAAACATTCAATAACGCACATGTATATGCTTAACTCAAAACAGACGGCGGCAAGGAGAAGTGGAACAGCTTGAAATCAGAGCCAACAGCGACGGCGGTGGGTGACTGGAGAAGGTTTTCGACGGCGTCGTATTTTTATCACCTACTTATCTGACAGCGAAGAGAAATAGAATAGCTAGGAATCGGAGGCAACGGCGGCGGTCGGTTATACACGGCGGCGTATTGTGTCTCCGACTTGTATGCTTATTCGTCTCAGTCTCGTCTCTATCAAACTCTTTGACAGATCGAAACAAATCCAATGAACTTTGCAATATTTATCCAGAGATCCTTATACTTTCAGTTATTTTCTTTCTCCGTCATTACGTCGTTACGTATCTAAACATCCGAAATTTGGCACTTTTTTCCCAAATCTTACTCTTCACTTCACTACGGATAATATTATCCTTATTTATTATAGTAGTAAAAAAAAAAAACTTTTGAGATATCTGAAATACTACTATATCGAGATTTTTTTTTTTTTAAATCAAGTTACAAAAGACTATTTATATCCATTTCTCTAAAAAAAGAAGAAGGGATATTTATAAAAGAATTATCATAGAAGAATAAAAACAACCTATTTTTGAAACAATTATCATGAAAACATTATTGATATTTCTCAAAGGTGGGTGGAGAAAAGATTTTAGTAAAAACAAAGATTATAAATATGTAGTTATACGTGCTACTAATTGCAGTTATTATTATTATAAAGCTTACTTAACAGGATAAAAATTTGATTAAATTAAATTAATAATATAATTTCTTTATAACAAGTACTTAACTTTAAAAGTAATGAAAGATAATTTAACATTCTTAACAAACAAGGACAAATAGCTTCTTTTGTCCTTGAGTTATTGTTTTATTCCAATTTTGATCTTTAAATTGTTTGGTTAAGCACATAATCAATCTAAATGTGTTTTTTTTTTCCTTTAAGCGCAGTAACTACATAATTAGAAAATCTAGTACTACTTTAGAAGTAAAAGAAAAGTGAAGAAGATGAATAAATAAACAGAAAGATTGATTAATTAGGTTAACATTGTTAATGTTGAACCTAGTAAATATTTTTATAAGTTAAAGAAAATAAAGTTGGGAGAACAAATTCATTAGCCAACACCATCCCGTTCCAAAAGCACGGATTCTATTGACTATTTAACAACTAAGTATTATTTTAAAAGAACAATATCACATACTTAGGTCAATTGAAGATTTAACGTGCATAACCAAATAACATGATGTTCAAAATCGGAATAAATTTAGACTAATTGAAGATGTAATATGCAAGAGAACATCAGTACTTAGAATTTTCATTCAGAAATTTAAAGATGAATATTTACACATTGGTAAAAGTTGTCCAAATAATAATAATAAAAAAGGAACATTACTAACTAAACCAATCAACATATGACAGAAACAGCCCATCTGCCCCAAAGGCCACACATTGAACAGCTCTTCTAAACATGATGAGCCTTATGCCCTTTTCACCTGCAGTTGCTAAATTACTCAATCATAACTCACTTTCCTGTTTGATTTCATCCCTGACCAGTTTACTCTAGCAGTAGCAGGACTTCTCTTCAATGCTTTTACATTCAATGGACTATCCTTGCTCTGTCAAACAAAATAAATTTGATGAAAATCATGAGATGAGGGTTCGAGTTATCGCAGATATTAAATAACAAAATGTTGCATAATTTCTTCTCAACTACTCAATGAAATTGTCTAGGTAAGCACAAGCTAACCTGAACAGTACTGTACTCTTTCTGTTTCAAATTATTTGTAGTTTTTTGCTTCTAGAAATTCAAACTATGTGAACTTCACAACTATTATTTGAAAATGTATGTTTTCATTTGAAAGGAAAAAACAAACACCTATTTTGGGACGGAGGGAGTAAGGTGAGTAGGAGGGAGGAAAATCTTACCATTTGACAAGTGCCTGCATTAACATCACAGACAGGATAATCATGTGGACAGCAGCTGTTGTTGTCATCACAGCAGGTAGCAGACTCATAAGGACAACATCCCCAGCCAAAACAGTAGTCGCCATACTTATAAATGCAGCAGCAAGTAGTGCCCTCGGTGCAGCTATAGTACTCATCGCAAACGGTTGATGGTGCTACAGGACTAGGAGGAGATGGACCGGGATTTGGAGGATTTGCGCCATTCTTAAGAGGGTAAGAGGGCTCCATTGCAATTCCACACTTTCCACTAGTGCTATTAGCTAAATTGCGCTCGAGCCTAATGTATCCACTTTCTCCCCAGTTAGGACCCCATGAATTCCTCACAATCCAGTAATCCGAACCATTATCTGTTCCGTAGCCAACTGCAACTACACCATGGTCTAGTTGTGTTCCACAGTATCCAGTGAAAACGCCCTTCATGATTTGAAAAGGAAAAAAAAAAGAAGTGTAAATGAGTATGGTAGTTTTATTAAGTAGAAAAAACAAGGCATTAGAAGCCGTGATTGCAGATTAGAGCCAATGGGTTTAGGCACAGACAATATATATTTTCAGAATTAGACATCCAACCACATACTAAAAGGGTACATTAAGAGAATTATTCTCATACCGAAGAGTAGTGCTGGAAAGCTCTGCCACCAGCTTCAATAGCAACACTAACTGGTTGATTTGACAATGCCTTCATCAATGACTTCTCATCATTTATGGGAACATCTTCATATCCATCAATGGAGACAACCCGGGCATTTTTCTGAAAGACCAAAATAATTTGTTAGCAGACCATAGTATAAGAAAACTTATATTGTAAAAAACGTGAGTAATATTTTGGATGTTTTCTAGAAAGTATGGTCTAACATACCCTGTTTGAATCACAAGTACCATCTTGGGCACGGTAAGGATAGTCAGCCTCAGTGTCAATGCCACCGTTGTTTTTAATGAAATCAAAGGCATAGTCCATGAGACCGCCATTACAACCCTGGTTATAGCTCTTGTCACAATCAACAAGCTCTTGTTCAGAGAGGGAAATTAATTCACCGGTTACAATTTGATTTATTCCTTCAACAGCACCAACCGTCGAGAATGCCCAGCAACTCCCTTCATAAGAAAAATATACAACTTCAGTCATACCACAGATATCTCACATGCTCAATCAACATATATATGAGTTTCGTCATAATCAAAGAAAGATTAAACAGCAATCAACTTGAAGATTTGACAAAATAGGTCAAACACAACATAAAAATCAAAACTTTTGACCTAAATAAGACTCTTGTCAACACTCCATTGAAAGTAAAAATACAAAAAAACTCACCGCATTGGCCTTGGTCTTTAACAGGGGCAACAGCGCCTTTCTGTCTCCAATCAACGGATTCCGGCAGCTCTTCGCCGGCCTTAAAAGCGTAACGTTCGCTTTTAGGGTTCTTCAACAGCCTCGTCTTTTTATCGAACCGTCCACCCACGAACACGGCACGGTACTCATCGTTGGTAAGA
The DNA here is from genome assembly GCF_000226075.1 of Solanum tuberosum. Taxonomy (NCBI): domain Eukaryota; kingdom Viridiplantae; phylum Streptophyta; class Magnoliopsida; order Solanales; family Solanaceae; genus Solanum; species Solanum tuberosum. The sequence continues at coordinate 784,792 of NW_006239002.1, forward strand.
TCAGAAAATCGATTCAACCCAAGTTTATACGGTCTGGTTTCAGCATTTTGCTCGTCGATGAATCTTAAATTATCCTTAAAAATTTCAAATCTTTTTTCCTTTTCTCCAATGGCATTGTAATTCTTTCCATGCTTAACAATCCAAGATTCATACAATCCCTTAACTTCATCGTCTGTACGATGACTAGTTACCCCTAAATCTGCATGCTTTTCACCATAACTGATGATGGACATGTCAAGAGCAGATGAAAGGACAAAAAATGTAAGAAGAAAGAAGAACAAAGGCCTGAAAAAAGTCATATTTTTTCTCTTTTCTTTGTTTTAATCTTCTTTCTTGTTTGTTGTTTGGGTTATTGGAGAGAATGGTGAGAAGTCTTTATAGATAGAAACAGAGTTTATATTGGAGGGGGGAAGAGAGGTAGAGAACAACTCAAATAAGAATATTGTGACTAATCGGTAAAAATGATTTTAAATATTGTGATTAATGCGTAAAAATAATTTTTAATATTGTGATTAATGGTGGAATGGTAAAGAGAAAATATATGAATTTGAGGATATTTGGGGTGTGTGTCTAAATACATAGAATCCATCTCCGTTGAAATAGGGAAAATACAAGTTTCGTGCTATCCGTGAATTGTGTGAACCTTTTAAATTATGAAAATCTTGACCATTCTTATTGTTGTTGAATTGTAATTTGTAATTATCCAAAAGTTAATTACTTTTATGATATTTTTCATTTTATAAGTAAGTACTTGTTTTGCTTTCAAATTCAAATCAGTTTTGCACGGTTTTCGAGTAGCTTATACGATTATCTTTCCCTGTTTTCAATTTCTTTGGTTAATTGATGATTTTACACGTCCAACCTACTATCGAGAATTTAAATTTAATGAATTATAGGTATATGATCTAATAGAAATAAAAATAATAATAGTATACTCATTGTAATTTTATAAAATAAAAAAAAAGAATATTGAGGGTGTAAAGACTTTGCCGTTGTTCCCTTTTCTTCTAGTGCACGTATTCCTTTCATAGTTGAACTGTCTCAACTCACTCTTTTTCCTTTTGTATACTTATTTTTTAAGTTCATATGCATTTTTAGTATGTTATGATCCTTTTTATTCAAGAGTTTCCAGAAAAGTATTTACCTTCCATTCAAGTTAGTAGTAAAACATATGTATGATTAATGTAAAACACAAGGTGCCAATAGGTATTTACCAAACATTCAATTACTTAACATCTCTCTTTTTATTGAATTATCCTGTTTGACACAACTTAATGGAATAATATAATAATATTCTACACAATTTTTTTTAAGGTTTATTTAACGATTATAACATTAATGATATAATTTGATGCCACCAATAAGCATTTGGTATGATATTTTTGCAACAATCATAGAACTGGTCTATGGACTATGCATAAGAACTCCTGCATACTGATAAAAGTGTAATTTGGTATACATAATTTGAAATTGATGTAAACGCGAAGATACAATATTTCTGTAGTGGTTTAGTTTCAGCAACATATGAAGAAATTCCCATCAGTTAGAGGTAATTTTCGCGTTCCTCAATTGTTCTAGTAAGGAAATCAAACTGTTGTGAGATGATCCACCTTTCTCCACAGCCCTTTTAGCCAATTCTCCTAAGGCAGCTGCACGGCCTCGCATCTCCTCAGCTTCCTGACCAACCATCACTTTGGTCACTGCTCTTTCTATGTCTTTCCTGTTTATTGGGACTGTGCTATCTGTTCTATTAGACCAAGCCTCAGAACCTACTGGAACTCCAATCTTTAATATCTCTACTAGTAGCTTTTCATTAAAAAATTGCTCAGCTGATAGCGGCCATGTGATCATTGGCACTCCGGCACTTACTCCTTCGAGCAATGAGTTCCATCCACAGTGAGTCACAAAACCTCCAATAGCTTCATGATCAAGGATTAGCACCTGAGGTGCCCATCCTTTTATTATCAAACCTCGTCCGTTCACGTTCAGCTTTTCCTCAAATCCTTCTGGTATCCACTCATTCTGCTCTTCGTTGATTGTATTCTGCGTCACCGCCCAGATAAACTGCTGGTTTGATGCTTCGAGAGCTATTGCTATCTCAAGCAACTGAGCTGATGAAAAGACTGCCATACTGCCGAAACATATGTAAATGACTGATTTTGGTTCCTTAGTATCGAGCCAATCCAAACACTTTTGCTCACAAAAGGAACTGTCTTGCCCTCTTTGTGATTTATCTTCATTGCAGAGCGAAATAGGACCAACGTGCCATACTTTTCTCCCTACTACTTCCCTGGAGTGTTTTACATAATTTGGTTCCATCTCATAAAAGCTGTTTACAATAACTCCATAACTAGTCGTTTCTGCTCGCATAATAGCTTTAACTATTGCAGTCACTGGGGTATCTTTTTCATCCATCAAGTGTTCTGAAAGCTTTTGTCTTGACATCTTTATTGTGTCAGGAAGGCCAGGGATGACAAACTCTTCCATCTCGGATTCAACATTCAAATGAGGTTTGTGTTCCATCAAACTATGTAAAGCACAAAGAGGGAAAAAACCAGAGCCATTAAAAGCTAGTGTTGGAATTTCCAGCTTGGTTGCAACATCAACAGCCCATGAAAATTGAGGGGCTGCTATTAGACAATCTGGATGGTCTTCCTCAAGGAACTGTTCAATTGGGTTTTGAAACAGCGATAGGCCCATGATGAAATTCAGATACATCAGTGTACTAGTAGTAGAAGCTATGTTTTCACAGCCCTCCGGCAATCCAGCTTCTTTGCAAGGAAACTTGACTGTACGGATGCTAATATCACTGCCCATCTCTCTGTCTCTTTGGATTGTTTTGGAGAATTTAGACGCGTTGAGAGGAGTCGTGATAATGGTTGCCTTCACTCCATGTCTAGCAAATTGCCTGGCTATATCTACTAGTGGTATCATGTGGCCAGGAGCCATCATAGGCAGAAAGTATATGTGAAGTTGATCGCTTCTTTTATCCATGGTAGCCAGGGAATAGATAAGAAAAAACAGCTGATGAACTAAAAAAGAACAGGAGATAAAAGAAAGTAGAAGGTGTTGTATATCTATTCGTCTTTGCTCGTCATGGTTTTATAGATAAACAAGGATTCTGATTTTGCTAATGACTTCATGGGGAGCATTACTTTTCTATGGTATATAAGGTGCCATTGCTGACTTTTTGTACTTTGAAAAATTCTAATTTGAGTTCAAGACAAGTTAACTAGACCTGTTGTTATCATTGCTGACTCTTTCCTACAATTAAATATGAGTGATGTGCAAGAAAAGTAAAAATTCTGTAGTTTATATGATTTTTTTATGTCTAGATGGGATTGATCTTTGGCTTAGAGTGATGGGTTTGAATTGTTTATTAAAACTTGGACAGATGTATAGTTGACTTGTTGCACAGACTTGATTGGATCAAATTAGACATTGTAAAATAATTGTACCAAACACACCATTACACTGACTCACTCCATGGACAAAATCTTAATGGGAGCATCACTACCAAATAAACTTTGTAGTGCGTGGTCCAGATTTAGACGGGTTCCAATGCATGCTCTAGATACTGGGTAAAAAAAAAACTCGCTCCATGCACCAAACTGTTTTAATTTATCATTAAGTAAAATGAAAAATAATAATTATTATATATATATATCATTTAACTATAAGTAAGTGTCAGTTTTATATGAAGGCTTAAAAATTCTTTAACCACTCATCAAGACTAGCAAACAAGAAGTTTATTGTAGTCTCACTGGGTAAGACTTTTGAAGATGACAGTTTTGGACAGGAGAATTGGTTTCGTAGTTCATTTATAATATTTATTTTTCTAGTTTTATTATGTTTTTTTACAAGAAAAAAATATTATTTTTACATATAAAATCTAAAAAAAGTTATTTTCTTATATTTATTTGTAAATGGACAGGAGATCTTTGTGTTTGACATGTGCCATGGCCCATTCACTTGGATGCGTGGCTAAGCTAGAGATCCAGAACTTGGCCCATAGTTCCATTGGCCTAGTCTGCAATCTACCCAACATTGGTGTAGAATTTGTTCGCTTAAGTTGGGCCAAGATGCACACCGAACCAGCCATTCTTCTGCGAGCTCAGGTACCAAATTCTTATGAGAAGTCGTTGGCCCTTTTCCCTCCTATTATGATTTGAGCAACTTTCACATATAGCAAACATAAAAATCATATTTGTATGTTATAGCTATAGTTTGCATAATTGCGCTTCATAGCAAATTTTATGTTTACTATGGAGCTTTTGATTTGTATAATTCGCTAGATACATTCAATTTTATACAAATTATTCAGTTTTGTATAAATTCATTTATACATTGTAATTTGTATAATAAGATCTGTATTTGTATAATTATAAGTGTATATGACGAAAATATATGCATTTGTATATGCACTTTTCTCTCGCTTTACACAAATACAAACGCTTTTTATACATTTGTATATCGAATGGATAATTGTATACCGAAAATGACTAAGTGTATACAGAACCAGATGACAAAAAAATGGGATGTTTGCTGCAAATTATAAATAAAATAAACTATGGTTATAACATTTAATTTGAATTAATAGTTTGTTATTTCATACAATTTTTCCATTATGATTTAAAAAGAGAAACTTTCACATATAGCCACTCAAAAATAGCCTAATTACTCTCCATAGCTATAGTTTGATAATTACAATTTGTAACTACATGTTAAAGGGAGGAGAGAGGCTAGTGAGACTGGGAGAGAGAGGAGAGAGGCGAGCGAGA
>NW_006239002.1:789910-810315 GCF_000226075.1 Solanum tuberosum
TAATAGAGAGGTGAATTGTATATGTATATTGGTTAGATAATTGTATATTATACATATGTATTTATATATATGACAAGCGAGATTGGGAGAGGGAAGAGAGAGGCAAGCGAGAGAGGGCAGCGAGTGCGAGAGAAGTGAATTGTATATGTATATTGGTTAGATAATTGTATATTATACATATGCATTTGTATATATGGCAAGCGAGATTGGGAGATGGAGGACACAGACGAGCAAGATTGTGAGAGGGAGGAGAGGGCGAGCGAATACGAGAGAGGTGAATTGTATATGTATATCGGTTAGATAATTGTATATTATACATATGCATTTGTATATATGGCAAGCGAGATTGGGAGAGGGAGGAAACAGGCGAGCGAGTGCGAGAGAGGTGAATTGTATATGTATATCGGTTAGATAATTGTATATTATACATATGCATTTGTATATATGGCAAGCGAGATTGGGAGACGGAGGAGACAGGCGAGCGAGATTGAGAGAGGGAAGAGACAGGCGAGCGAGATTGGGAGAGGGAAGAGACAGGCGAGCGAAATTGGGAGAGGGATGAGACAGGGGAGCGAGTGTGAGAGAGGTGAATTATATATGTTTATCGATTAGATAATTATATATTATACATATGCATTTGTATATATGGCAAGCAAGATTGAGAAAGGAGGAGAGAGGCGAGCGAGAGTGGGAGAGAGATGAATTGTATATGTATATCAGTTAGTTAATTGTATATTATAAAAATGTATTTGTATATTATGGCGAATAAAACATATACAAACGTGACTAATTATACAAATTCAAAGTCAGCCCACGTAATTAATGTGTAATCACTACAAAAAATGAAATCAACTGGATATAAGAAATTAAGTATTCCAGTCTACAAGGAGCTAAGTCATCCGAATGACGTCGGCAGGAAGTCAAGGCTATCCAGCCCACACGGATCATAAGTCTAAGGCAATGCTAGCCTAACCTAAACTAAGGACATCATGCTTACGGTTAAAGATGAACAAGCATACAACACTTAGCATACAAGCGTACAATAGCATTTAGCATATAAGCATGCAACTCTACTAAATCGGTTAACAATGATACTATACCCAAAATATGGTCAATCGATCCTAACATGAGGTATCTAATCAAAATACGGTAGGAAACTAGTACCCACCACCAATTCACTCCAATCGACATGCTTTTACACAATTAAGCTCAATCTTAAAAGACAGGAAGTCGTAGCCTACCTTAAGGCCGATCACGCGCTCTCCAAATCACTTTTCTGGAGCTTTCACTATTCGAACGGCCTCGAAACGCTGCCCCGCTATCAAAAATAGAGTCACAACGTTAGTACGGTTGTTTAGACACCAAAATCACCACAAATGGAGATGTGTTAATTTTGGATTCAAAATGAGAATCGTGGGACCCGCACCGAACTGTGCGAATTTGACTTCGTCAAGAGACCCTAAATGGCACCCCAAACTTGTGTTCCATTTTGGAACACAATTCGGGGTTCAAAACACAGCAAAAACCAACAAGCAAGAAAACCACACTTTAATCAACTAAAAGAAAACCTACAACAGTCTAAACTCGAAATCTACAAGGATCTAATGGTGCCCAGCACTCCTTGAACACTCTACGATGAAGTCACGACATTTCTCAACACGAGGGACTTCGAATCACCCAAAACTGAGCTAAAATGAAAGAGATATGACCAAAACAAGAATACAAAAAACAAAGGCTAAAAAAAGGTACTGCAGTCAGGTTAATCGCAAAATTACCTCGAACTGCACCTACCCAATAACTTTCGAACACTCTACGGCAAAGCCACCAAAAATACGAAGCTCCCACACTTCGAATCGCCTAATTCGGATAAAAGATGAGAGAGTTATGAGGGTTTTAAGGTTTGGAAAATGTTGCTGTTTTTCTCCATTTATAGCAGATTTTCTGCAATTTTCTAAAAACTAAAAACTCCAACGGGGTGCTCCGCATTCGTTCAGAACCTCGTGCACACAAACGAGATATGCAACCATACCAAATTCGATATTCCGGACTCAATGACGCAGTCAAAATTTCCATACGACGTCATCTTGATAAAAAGTGGGTCCCACACCCAAATGTCATTTTAAGTCAAAAATCACAAAAGGGCTCGAAAAAATATCGAAAACCTTGGGACACAAAAGAAGGGTCAATTTAGACCAAACTCAACATTCCGGAGCTAACCGCACTGACGGAATTCTCATCCGAGCACGTTTACTCAGAATGTTGAATAAAGTCAAAACTTAGGCTTAAACTTAAAGTTAAAACGCCTAATCGCACCAACTCACACTGAAATCTCGGGAGTCAAGCCGACCATGCTATTAGCCTAAAATGACCCTTCCGGAGACTGATGGAATCGTCAGAATTGGATTCCGATATCATCTCTTGAACTTTTAATCGACAATGATCGTTCAAGGTTCATAAGCTCTAAAACACAAAAACTCGCACTAAGACCAAACGAACGACCAGGTGACGAACTGTCAGTCCCAGCAAGTCATAAATGACTTGGGGTCGCTACAGGAACGCTCTAAGCGACACACAGAAGGCAAGACACAGAAATGACCAGGAGGGTCATTACAACTCATCAGTCATGACCCGAGTCTACACCCTAGACGTGGCCGGCACTCAAGAACAATTACTGGTCCCCAAGCGAACCCTCATCCTGGTTGACTGCAAGCGGAAGACTAACTTAAGCATGCAAAAGCTTAAAACTGAAATAAAATTCAATCAAAATCAAGTTTACAAAACTTTAACTCAAATGAACAACTTAGAATAAAATAATATATTCAATTCGCCATAAAATAGGCAACTTAAGTCTTTAAAACATTTAATAAAATAAATGGATAAATAATACAGAATTCTCAACTATACTGACTATATATGAATCATCTACCTGATAAAGATGGAAGTCGGGACAAGACCCACGACATCCTGACTAAACTGAAAAATGAATGAAATCCTCCGAAAACAAGGAGGCTCACCATAGCTAACTCGAACTTCCGAATGTATCAACGAAGCTCATGTTGATCACCCTGAATACCTGTGTCTGCATCATGAGAAGATGCAGGCCAAATGGCTCAGTACGTGGAATGTACGAGCATGTAAGAGGAATTCTAAAGCATAAACATAATCTTGAAACTTGATAAAAAGGAAACATACTTACCTCTTCTCAAACTTACTCAACTCAAGATATACTCAAGGATACTCAAAACTACTCAAACTTACTCGACTCAGAATTTCTCAAGGATAAGATACTTTACTCAAAGATATGATACTCAACTCAAAGATATGATATTCGACTCTGGGTACTCAACTCTGGATACTCAACTCAATATGACTGAACTCATTTCAATATAAAGCAATTTAAAACAAGTGCAATATAAAGAAACAAACGGTTTAAAACATGGTTTTTCAACTCTGTGTATTTCTAAATACAGTGATAACTCTATATGTATGAAACGATACAATATGAACTCTGAGATGTATGTAAAAATACAAAATAAACTGATGTACATAAAATACAATAACTTCTGTGGGAGTTTCTCTAACCGACAACAATCACATAAGAGCTATTGTGATGATACATCGATCTTCCTCACGCTACCAGCGCATCCTATACCCGGTCAAAGGTATAGGACCTGAACTATTAAGTGGATTCACTAGTCTATTGTGAAAAAGATTCATCTAAAAAGTATGACCATTTTCTACCCATGGTTTATGGGGGTTGTGAGTTGTCTGAACTCTCACCCATATCGGTGCTCAATATTACTCCCAAAAATATACTAGCTCTTATGTTTTAAAAACATACTTCTTTCTGCTGATTTAAGATAATTGCTCAAAAACTTAGCTCAAAGGCTATCTTGGAAATCTCAGTTTCCTCTTTTGCTTCATTTAGAAAGCAATTACTCTTTTCTGAAAACTTTCCTGAAGGGCCTTTGGAAATCTCAGTTTCCGTTCTTATTTAAATATGAAAACATTTATAAACTCTTTGGGAATACTTAGTCCCCATATACTTTTGAAGAAAAAGACTTCAAACTTTACTCTTTACTCTTTACTGAACTCAAAACTTTAAGTCTTAAAACAAAGTTTAAACATTTGTAAAAATACTTCTTAAGATATGGTTCATGCCGAATTATGGATATGAACGACTCAATGCAAGGTTTTCAATAACCATAGATAGAACTTAATACTTGGAACTCAAGAACTTCAATGATACTACTCATTTCAAGATTTTTTGACTTATAGTGTTCATACAGAATTATGGGCATGAAATATTCAACTCAAGTACTCAAAGATGCTTCTCAAAAGGGATTAGGAACTCAACACTTAAAGGCTTAGAACTTAAAGATACCACTTCTCTGAAAGATGCTCAACTTACGAAGTTCATGCGAAATTATGGCATGAAACAACTCGACTCGATGATCTACATAACTATATGGAACTCATGTATACGACTCTTCTTATTCTCTAACTTACTTCCTCAAAACTTAGTTCAAATCGATACTTGATCTCAAAGGATTCACAATTGAACTCAAAGGCTTTCTTGAACTCTAATTTTAACTCTCTCTTGAATGTGAATTATGAATTCAAGGTTATTATCATGTTAGGAATGATTTTAGGTGTTTAGAAGTAGCTTAGAGTAGTTAGAATCGAAAATGAGTGAAGGTGCACTTTAAACAAACTCAAACGGGGCAACCGACGACAAACTGGATGGGGCAGGCGACCCTGGCGCTATGGGTGGCGTGGGGTGCCAGCCCCTAAACTTCAGAGGAGGGTTTGGGGCGCTCTGCCAGGCGCATCGCGCCAAGCCCCAACCCAGAAAACTTCGATGACTTTGTTTGCTCGTTTTCTCACCCTAACTCGCCTAGAATCGAACGGTTTCTTCCCCAATTACTTAACATAAGTACACTCTAATCTACTCAATACATCCCTTAAAACACTCACTTTGATCTCAAGAAATCATCCAAAATCCAACACAACAAGATTTAGAATGAACTTCAAGAACTCTAATCTTCCAACTTCAAGAATGAAATTTCGCTGAAAATAATATGATTGGCGTGTGGGTGAACAAACCCAACTCTAGAGAAGCTTACATACCTCTTAGGGATTAAACCCATGGCAAAAATCCGTCTTCTTTTCTCTTCTTGAACTCCCACCTAAAACCCTAGGCTAATTTTAGGATTATAAAACTGAACGCAACAAAACGCAAGACTCTCGACGAATGCTTTGATCATCTCCTATTTTCTCCTTTTTTTCTCTTCTTTTCTCTTCTTGAACTCCCACCTAAACCCTAGGCTAATTTTAGGATTATAAAACTGAACCTAATAGTATTAGACCCTTAAAACCTTACTAAAAAATAAATTAAATCTGATTGGGTAAGGAAAAGACCAAAATACCCCTTACTATTTTCGGCTAACTTTCCTTAACTGGACAACCTAACTTCAAAATGTCATATCTCACTCATCCGAACTCGAAACTTAGCAAACTTGGTGGCGTTGGAAAGATAATTCAAAGATATTTCCTACGGTATCTTGTAGCACACCTAAATCATCAAGTGCTAGGAGTTATGATCGTTTGAAGTCGACCCAAAACTCATACTTAGCTTAACTTGCAAAATTTCAGATTTTGCTATTTCCAATTTAGTTCTTTTTGGAACTCGAGGTGCTATATCTAGTGGCCTTAAAACTTATGAAATTTTAAATTCCTTAATAAAATCCTACTCACAACGAAGGACGGTTCGAGTCTTAGCTCAAATTTTTTTCTGGGGTGTTACAGGAGCCATCATAGGCAGAAAGTATATGTGAAGTTGATCACTTCTTTTATCCATGGTAGCCAGGGAATAGATAAGAAAAAACAGTTGATGAACTAAAAAAGAACAGGAGATAAAAGAAAGTAGAAGGTGTTGTATATCTATTCGTCTTTGCTCGTCATGGTTTTATAGATAAACAAGGATTCTGATTTTGCTAATGACTTCATGGGAGCATTACTTTTCTATGGTAGATAAGGTGCCATTGCTGACTTTTTGTACTTTGAAAATTCAAATTTGAGTTCAAGACAAGTAAACTAGACCTGTTGTTATCATATTTTTATGTCTAGGATTTGTTTCTCTATGTTTTCGTCAAAAAAAAAATACAAACTTCTAAACTCTCAAGGAAATCAAACTATACCTGTTTGGCCATAGATTTCCCAAGTAATATTTGGAGAAAAAGTTGGCAAATAGTGTTTGTCCATACAATTTTTCATTATTTGGCAAATAATATTAGCAAATATCCAAATACTAGCCTTTTCTAGTATTTGGGCCAAATCTCATTATTTGGGATCTTTTGAATATTGAAATTTTACACCAAACTTTTATTTTTTACAAAAACACCCTCTATAGTAGTTGTTTGCATTGTATTACATTTTTTTTTTACGTGAATACCAAAGTATTCAATGAATATGAAAGTAATGATATAGTTGTTGATGAAAATGATGAACAATCGACTCAAGATAATAAAGTCATGTGCTTTGTCTACTTCACGATGTATGGAATGATGCTTGTTACACTCACTCCAAACTACCACATTGCTCCAGTGTCATAGACACTACTTGTCATTTGTTGCAACGAAGATCCAATTGACTTGTAATACAAACTTATGGTTAGTTTTGATCGTTTTTAAAACTTATGGGTATAAATCATATTTTTCTACAAAAGTGAAATATGTTTTCCAAATATTATGGCCAAACACACCCAAATTTTCACCCAAATAATATTTGTCAATCTATGGCCAAACGCTAGCATTATATAGCAAAGAAAGTCCAAATTGTCTTAACACATAAATGATGTAACAATAATACATTTAAACAAATTCCCATGAGTTGGAGTTGCTCTTCCCCATCCTCAATTCTTCTAGTAAGGAAATCAAGCTATTGTCAGATGATCCGCCTTTCTCTACAGCCATTTTAGCCGAATTTCCTAAAGCATCGGCACGGCCTCGCATCTCCTCTGCTTCCGGACCAACCATTAGTTTGGTCACTGCTCTTTGTATGTTTTCCCTGTTAATTGGGACTCTGCTGTCTGTTCTTTGAGACCAAGCCTGAACACCTACTGGTACTCCTATCTTTAATATCTCTACTAGTAGCTTTTCATTAAAAAATTGCTCAACTGATAGCGGCCATGTGACCATTGGCACTCCGGCACTTACTCCTTCGAGCAATGAGTTCCATCCACAATGAGTCACGAAACCTCCAGTAGCTTCATGATCAAGGATAAGCACCTGAGGTGCCCATCCTTTTATTATCAAACCTCGTCCGTTCAGCTTTTCTTCAAATCCTTCTGGCATCCACTCTTCATTTGTTGTATTTTGCCTCACCACCCATATAAATTGTTGGTCTGATGCTTCGAGAGCGGTTGCTATCTCAAACAACTGATCTGATGAAAAGATGGACATGCTTCCGAAACATATATAAATGACTGATTTTGGTTCCTTGGTATTGAGCCAATCCAAACACTTTTGCTCAGAAAGGGAACTGTCTTGGCCTCTTTGTGATTTATCTTCATTGTCTTTATTGCAGAGCGAAACAGGACCAACGTTCCACACTTTTCTCCCTACTACTTCCCTGAAGTATTGAACATAATTTGGTTCTAGCTCATAAAAGCTGTTTACAATAGCTCCATAACTAGTCGTTTCTGCTCGCATAAAATCTTTAACTATTGGAGTCATTGGGGTTTCTTTTTCATCCTTCAAGTGTTCTGAAAGCTTTTGTCTTGACATCTTTATTGTGTCAGGAAGGCCAGGGATGATAAACTCTTCCGTCTCGGATTCAACCTTCAAATGAGGTTTGTGTTCCATCAAACAGTGATAAGCACACATGGGAAGTAAACCAGTGCCATTAAAAGCTAGTCTTGGAATTCCCAACTTGGTTGCAACATCAACAGCCCATGGGAATAAAGTTCCTGCTATTAGACAATCTGGATGATCTTCCTCCATGAACTTTTCAACTGGCTGTTGAAACAAGTACAAGGCTTTGATGAATTTTAGACTCATTTCTGAACTAGTAGTAGAAGCTAAGTTTTCACAGCCCTCTGGCAATCCAGCTTCTTTACAAGGGAATTCAGTTGTCCGGATGATAATATCACTGCCAAGCTCTCTGTCTTTTTGGATTGTTTTTGAGAATTTAGTCGCGTTGAGAGGAGTCGTGATGATTGTTGCCTTCACACCATGCCTGGAAAATTGCCTGGCCATGTCTACAATTAAATATGAGTGATCTGCAAGAAAAGTAAAATTTCTAAAGTTTATATGATTTTTTTTATGTCTAGATGGGATTGATTGGCTTATTTTTCTAGTCGTCATGTGCAATTAGTTTCCAATGTTTTCTTCTTTCTGTCTGGCTGAGGTTTTATAGAGTACTGTTAGGTTTGAATTGTTTAATATAGTTGACTTGTTGCACAGACTTGATTGGATCAAATTAGACATTGTAAAATCATTTTACCAAACACACCATTTCCACTCGCAGAAAATCACGTTGGGAGCGCCATCCTAAATGGCCTCTACAATACGCAATTCGAATTTAGTTGAAGCTCCAATGCAAGCTCCAGACATCGAACGATTTTTTTTTATAAAAAAACTCGTTCCCTCCATGCACCAAACTATTTTAATTTATCATAATTAAGTATATATATATACTGGGGGTTTACACAAATCATGATTATGCTGAAGTAATAGAATTTTTTATAACACGATGGAAATTGGAAAAGTTTGAGGGGTTGACAGGTGAGGCGAGGCGTGCACAAGATTTTTGGAAGAGGCTCCTCTCCAGTGATGATCTCTCCAGTTCTCCCCAGTGCTATTTCATATAATTGACACGTGTCCATTTAATTTTTAATGGACCAGATTAATTTTCTTGACCAAATATCATTAACCATGGTTATTAGTAATTCTCTCTCCTTTCATTCCTTTCTCAACCACCAAAGAAACACTTCTTCCCCCTCCAAAAACTCTCCGAAAAACAGAGCAATCAAACAATTGAAAATTAAAATTACATCAATATTTTAATGTTTTACACTTACATATGAACAACTAGGGAGAGTCTCAAAAAGAGAAAGACTGAAATGGAGTGATTAGACCCCAATTAAAGATTACAGTTATAAATACCACGAGAAAAGAAGACCCAAAAAATAAATGGAAAATTTCACCAGGAAAAAAAAAGTTTATGAAAAAATATTTTCCTACCCATTTTTCGTGCCCTTTCCAGATCCTTTAGTTGGCTTTTGCAGAAACTCCAAATTGAAAAAATTAATGTTACGAAGAAGACAACAAAGTTTTGTGGATATGGATAATGCCACATCCTTCAAATGGAGTATATGGGCGAATGTCATCGTCTATTTTTTCCTTGCCCTTATCACTGGATCCAAAGGTATTCACATAAGGAGACTGCAAAAATCTTTGAAGGCATTCTGTTACGTGGAGCTGGAGTCTTTGTATCAAAATTGTGTGCAGACTCCTTGACTGGAAGTTGGGTGGGTAGCTGGCTGTCAGATAGAAAATCACTATTGTTGGTTAGCTGTAGAGGAATGATTACACTCAGTGGTGCGACATTAATTGGCTCGTTTGGAAGTTTGTAGACAATTGCATCTATGACTGCTTCAGTGCTAGATGAAATAGAAGCCGATGTGGTAGAATCCTACATGATATCAGGGAATTATAACAAAATATTACAATTTACATACGCAACTGTTGACATTTTTCAGTAAACAATTTAGAATCAGACCGATGTATCAACAATTATTGGATTTGAAGCATGTTTTTCGAAGTCTTGTTGAATTGTATTAGCAACATCTTCATCACCGCTTAATACTTTTGTGTGTAATTGGGGGTCTTCATTTCCTGCATCCTCCTAATAAACAGAATATTACACAACATTTTGATTTTTTTTCAAAAATAATTGATTATAACAATTCAAAAACTCTTTACTTACCAGTTCTTTATTATGAACAATCTCTTCTATCGGAACATGACTATGGTGTGCTGTGGGTATAACATCTGTTGAATCTCTCATTGCATGTTCCTTAATGGATGTCTCATCATTCTGTGTTTGTATATTAGTATATAAGGAAATATATCATAAAGTATTTGTTAATGGTGATTCATAAAAAAAATATAGTATCAACTAAGATTTTAGTGAATAATATACAGTCAATGATACACAAAAAGGCAACGTTTATTTCATTATATGAATTAAAATTACTAAAGTATCAATCTTATTAAATGATACATTGTTAATAATTTTAATCGAATTAACTAATGATTAAAAGACATTAAGTTATATAATTAAATTGAAGTATCAAATACATACCTTTGCAACATTTTCTTCGATAACATGTCGTTTTTCAACCTCCACAGCAGATGCATCAACATCATGATCAACAGTTGCAAAATCCATTTGTATGGGTGAAATGGTTTGTTGGAAGAATTGATCAGAAGTGGATTGTGGATCAACATTACCTTTGTCTACTGAATCATCCACTATATGTGGCATAGAAATGCCACCATTGTCCTTCATGTTCCAAAAAATCAGTATAACACAAAACTGAAAAGGGAAGCTAAAAAATAAAAATACTACCTTATCACTTTTGTTATCTTTCGCGCCAACTGCTTTCATCAACTCAGAATGATTTTTTATTAATTAACGCCTCAAGAGCTCCAATTTTTTTGTCAACTTAGATTCAAATTAAGCATATTAAGTGGAATTAACAATAAACATGAAAATGTTTAAATGACATAATTATGTTTACTTACATTAGACTTCATGTGACCCTTCAGTTCCTCAAGTCCTGCATTGTCCGAAATTGTTCTTCGAAAACTGTATTATGAGGAACACCAGATACATTATCGACTTGTGGTGGTTGTGAATCCGGAGTTTGAAATGGCTGATTCGGTTGCTCATCTGGTTGTGTGGCTTTGGGCACATTATTTTTTGTTGGATGTGCAACCTTTCTTCTCTTGGGGGGGTGGGGTGGATCCTTGGTAGAAATTCATATGGATCTCCTTAACAGTTGCTCCGGAGGTTTTGATGAAAACTCTTCAAATCCAGGAACCTCATCTGGTTGCACCTTCTCATGATTAACATTTGATGTGGATGGTTGAGTTGGAGGTACATAACTGTTATTTGGTAAATCAAGTGATCTGATTTCCTCTTGAGTTGACTGAACGTTAGAACAATCATTCTATAGAAACAAAAAATAAAACATCATGAGAACCAGTTAAATAATGTATCGCAAATAAAAAAATAAAGTAAAAAAGGTTGTTATGTACTAATTACCTCAGTCAAGATGTTTTCCATAAACATCTTAAATTTAGGCTTTGAACCCACAACTTTCCAATTGCATACCCTTAGTATACCATTTCCTTCTTTAACAGCTATCTCGTTATGTATTACAGATGCACATTCATTTACCCAGATATTAAGTGCGTATGGAAATCCATTCAAGCGATACATTTGTTTGTTAGGTTTGTACTCTTTCCTAAATGATTTCATTAACTTTGTGAAGGCAAGTTGTCCCCACGGAAACTGTTGATAGCTGTCATATTCTATCATTAAGAAATCTTCAATAGGAATTGGTGCATCACCAAGTTGTGAGAATACAAAGGTATGAATGAAATACAATATAGTCATCTGAAGGGCAATCATCAGTGTTGTCCCAACCACCCATATCAAAACGATCTACCAGTTATTCTTTGTTTACATTATAATTTGGACCAGGAAAGTGTTAGGGTTTTGCCCTGATTTTCTTATCATAATTTAAAGATTTATTTTTCCTTAAAGAAAAACAAAACATTACCATAAATGTTTTTACTTTTCTTGAAAGGAAAATATAATATTATTTTATATTTGGTTTATTCTCTCCTTTTAGGACTCCTTTTCTAGTAGGAACGGTTTTAGGACTCTATAAATATAAGTTTGTTTCTTCTAACACAATAACAATAACATCCACAATGTAGTCGTTTAAGAGTCTTGTTTATGGGGAGATTTATTCTCTCTAAAGTTTCAATGTTTTTCTTTATATTAGTTTTGATATAATAATATTTTGATTTTTAGTATAAGTTTTTTGTTAGCTGATTTATCAACTATATGATTTGCAAATTGTAAACTTCCGCATAACGCCCTAATCACCCTTCAGAACCCAACAGAAAGTATCTTTTAACCAGCCTACTAGTTTTTGAATCCGAATATGTAAAACCTTTAATATTTTCGGTACACTTCAGACCAGTAATAATAGCAAATTCTCTGATACTAAATTGCAATACATTTCCTTTGGCATGACGAATATGTATTTCTTTGTCTAAATTGTCATGCTCAACCTCTAGAAGATATAAACACTTGGTAATTTGTCCTTGGTAGTGGCACTTGGGGATATTAAGGTATTGGCCAAATATAGTAACCTTAAATAATTTCATACCTTCATCGTTTATTGACAATACTAAGTTTTCATTAAAATTTGAGTTGTAAATAGGACCAAACTTTAGGGGTTGCTTTGGAATATGTTTAATTACATATTTCATATTCTGCAATTTCATAAACATAAATGATGTTGATCAATCACTAAACCGATAAATGATGCATACAGAACTAAAAGGGAAAGGCCATATATTGATTCAAAATATTATGTTTAAGATCATTTTATACTACATAATAACAATACATGACTAATACACAAAATCATATAACTTCTGTATATACACCGACTTATATTTAAATATGATACAAAATGTTAACTACCAGATCTATTATATTATGTTTACGTATCATTCATGTGAATATCTATGAATATGATACATTGTACAACAAACAACCTACATATCATACTGTGAATTGAACGCCTATCTTAGATACAGTTCTCAACACAAAAAAATTGACAAAAAATAGTCTTTCATCTACAAATGTAAAAGTTATACTCAATACCAACATTTGATAAAACAATCAGTGTTTCTGGGTAACAACTCCAGATTTCAATATATACAATAAAACTTTATTGTTCAACAATGTCTAAATTAAAAGCAAAAGAAATGCATACCATGGGTAGTGTTGGTCGAGAAATGGGTGGGGGCAACCGTTCTATCCCTCTTCTTTTGAGTTTTTGCACCCTTTGCTTTAGATGATGCCCCCACTTCCTTTTTCGATTTTCTCTTCATAGAAGTTTGATTTGCCATTAATGCCGGTGCATGCAAACTTTTAGACCTCTGTTCTGCCCAGTTGGGGTCTCTGAATCAAATTTTGATCATTGTTAGGTGTTATTATTTGGGAAATCCCAATATTAAAAGACGGATGATCCATTTTGACAACTGATCCAAAATCGATTGAAACACAAAAATTAATTTTGAAAGAAAAATGAAAAAGATGATAATACCTATTTTGAACTTTGGACGGTTGAATAGAGATAGAATCATTTGAAAATCAAATTGCTTTGAATTCGATAACTGATTTGGTAGTGGGGAAAGATTAGAGGCGAGATTTTGGGGATGAGAAAGGTGGGTTTTGGGTTCTTTCAAAATAACGTATCCGGAATAGAGGGTTTGGGGAAAAATAGGGATTTTTGAATTTTTATGAAAGAGTAGGGATTAAACGAGAATATATAAACATATGTAGTGTAGTTTAGTAATTTTGCCAAAAAAACAAACGCCTATTTTGGGAAGGAAGGAGTAAAATCTTACCATTTGACAAGTGCCTGCATTAACATCACAGACAGGATAATCATGTGGACAGCAATTGTTGTTGTCATCACAGCAGGTAGCAGACTCATAAGGACAACATCCCCAGCAAAAACAGTAGCCGCCATACTTATAAATGCAGCAGCAAGTAGTGCCCTCGGTGCAGCTATAGTACTTATCGCAAACGGTTGATGGTGCTACAGGATTAGGAGGAGATGGACCGGGATTAGAAGGACTTGCGCCATTCTTAAGAGTGTAAGAGGGCTCCATTGCAATTCCACACTTTCCACTAGTGCTATTAGCTAAATTGCGCTCGAGCCTAATGTATCCACTTTCCCCCCAGTTAGGACCCCATGAATTCCTCACAATCCAATAATCTGAACCATTATCTGTTCCGTAACCAACTGCAACTACACCATGGTCTAGTTGTGTTCCTCAGTATCCAGTGAAAACATCTTCATGATTTGAAAAGGAAAAGAAAGTGTAAATGAGTATGGTAGTTTTTTTTAGTAGAAAAAACAAGGCGTTAGAAGCCGTGATTGCAGATTAGGCATAAACTAGAATCGTAGGAACTAATCCAAAACTTAGAGTCAATGGGTTTAGGTACAGACAATACTAGACTTGATCCGACCACATACTAAAAGGGTACATTAAGAGAATTGTTCTCATACCGAAAAGTAATGCTGGAAAGCTCTGCCACCAGCATCAATAGCAACACTAACTGTTTGATTTGACAATGCCTTCATCAATGACTTCTCATCATTTATGGGAACAACTTCATATCCATCAATGGAGACAACCCGGGCATTTTTCTGAAAGACAAAATTGTTAGCAGACTATCAATACATGAGTAATATTTTGGATGTTTTCTAGAAAGTATGGTCTAACATACCCTGTTTGAATCACAAGTACCATATTTAGCACGGTAGGGATAGGCAGCCTCAGTGTCAATGCCACCGTTGTTTTTAATGAATTCAAAGGCGTAGTCCATGAGACCACCATTACAACCCTGGTTATAGCTCTTGTCACAATCAACAAGCTCTTGTTCAGAGAGGGAAATCAATTCACCGGTTACAAATTGATTTATTCCTTCAACAGCACCAACCGTCGAGAATGCCCAGCAACTCCCTTCATAAGAAAAATATACAACTTCAGTAGATATACATACGATATCTCACATGCTTAATCAACAAATTTATGAGCCAAGGTCAATCGAAAACAAATTATGTGTTTTCAAGTCTGTGTATATACTATCCTTTCCAAACCCCAATTATAACGGGTTTGCTGTTGACAAAATAGGTCAAACACAACATACAAATCAAAACTTTTGACCTAAATAAGACTCTTGTCAACACTCCATTGAAAGTAATCTTCCTCCAACAGAGAAAATACAAAAAAACTCACCGCATTGGCCTTAGTCTTTAACAGGGGCAACAGCGCCTTTCTGTCTCCATTCAACGGATTCCGGCAACTCTTCGCCGGACTTAAAAGCGTAACGTTCGCTTTTAGGGTTCTTCAACAGCCTCGTCTTTTTAGCGAACACGGCACAGTACTCATCGTTGGTAAGATCAGAAAATCGATTCAACCCAAGTTTATACGGTCTGGTCTCAGCGTTTTGCTCGTCGATGAATCTTAAATTATCCTTAAAAATCTCAAATCGTTTCTCCTTTTCTCCAATGGCATTGTAATTCTTTCCATGTTTAACAATCCAAGATTCATACAATCCGTTAACTTGATCGTCTGTATGATGATTTGTTGTCCCTAAATCTGCATGTTTTTCATCGTAACTGATGATGGACATGTCAAGAGCAGATGAAAGGACAAAAAATGTAAGAAGAAATAAGAACAAAGGCCTGAAAAAAGTCATATTTTTTTATTTTCTTTGTTTTAATCTTCTTCTTGGTTCCAGAAATTGATATGTTGGTCTCCTATTACTCCAGAGCAAATTGTTGCAGATCCCCCTCCAGCTCAGGAGAATCACATTTCTGAGCAGAGCACACCATCATAATTGAAGAAGTCCCAAAGAAGTCTTATGCTTCAATTGTCATGCATCTAAAGGAAAGTGCTGCAACTTTCTCCCCTCCTCCAGCACCTGCTCCTAGGAAGATTGTGCCTAAGAATGTTGAGCAAGTGAGACAACCTCTTGCACCAGTACCAGCTGATAGCCCTGTTTTAAGCTTAGACTTTGTTGATAATGTGAATAACCAAGAGGGAGAAGCTGATGGACACTCCATCTATATCAAAGGTCTACCTATGAGTGCCACCGCCACCATGCTTGAAGATGAGTTCAAGAAGTTTGGACCTATAAAGAATGGAGGCATTCAAGTCCGAAGTAACAGACAACAGGGATTTTGTTTTGGCTTTGTGGAATTTTAGGTGGAAATTGCTGTGCAAAAAGCAATTGAGGCTTCTCCAATTTTAATTGGTGGACGCCAAGCTGCCGTTGAAGAGAAGAAGTCTACCAGTTCTCGAGGTAACACTAGGGATTCAGGAATGATGGAGTACGTGGGCGAGGAAACTACAATGGAAGTTGGAGGGGCTATAATCGCGGTGATTTCAATGGAAGAAGTGAGTTCAACAACAGAGGAGGGTCATCCAACCGTGGAGGTGGTGATGGCTATCAGCGAAGTGACAACAATGGGCGAATGAATCGTGGTGGTGGTGGTATGGCAAATGGAACTGCCAAAAATATGACACCACGGATTTCAGCTACAGCTTGAGGAGAAGTAGTTTTGGGCAAATAAGTGAAGCTAATTTAGTAGTAATTCTTTTTTAATTTGAAATGGTTGGATGTGGGCAGTTAGGAAGTTTTGTCACTCTTGCTGCATATTGTGCCTTTCCCTAATTCTTGACGTTAATCGGTATAGAGGTTGGAGTAGCTTCTGTTTTTGTAGCAAAAATAAATAAATTGTGATTAATGAGTAAAAATGATTTTAAATATTGTGATTAATGGTGGAAATGTAAAGAGAAAATATATGAATTTGAGGATATTTGGGGTGTGTGTCTAAATACATAGAATTCATCTCCGTTGAAATAGGGAAAATACAAGTTTCGTGCTATTCGTGAATTGTGTGAACCTTTTAAATTATGAAAATCTTGACCATTCTTAATGTTGTTTGAATTGTAATTTGTAATTATCCAAAAGTTAATTTCTTTTATGATATTTTTCATTTTATAAGCAAGTACTTGTTTTGCTTTCAAATTCAAATCAGTTTTGCACGGTTTTCGAGTAGCTTATACGATTATCTTTCCCTGTTTTCAATTTCTTTGGTTAATTGATGATTTTACACGTCCAACCTACTATCGAGAATTTAAATTTAATGAATTATAGGTATATGATCTAATAGAAATAAAAATAATAATAGTATACTCATTGTAATTTTATAAAATAAAAAAAAAGAATATTGAGGGTGTAAAGACTTTGCCGTTGTTCCCTTTTCTTCTAGTGCACGTATTCCTTTCATAGTTGAACTGTCTCAACTCACTCTTTTTCCTTTTGTATACTTATTTTTTAAGTTCATATGCATTTTTAGTATGTTATGATCCTTTTTATTCAAGAGTTTCCAGAAAAGTATTTACCTTCCATTCAAGTTAGTAGTAAAACATATGTATGATTAATGTAAAACACAAGGTGCCAATAGGTATTTACCAAACATTCAATTACTTAACATCTCTCTTTTTATTGAATTATCCTGTTTGACACAACTTAATGGAATAATATAATAATATTCTACACAATTTTTTTTAAGGTTTATTTAACGATTATAACATTAATGATATAATTTGATGCCACCAATAAGCATTTGGTATGATATTTTTGCAACAATCATAGAACTGGTCTATGGACTATGCATAAGAACTCCTGCATACTGATAAAAGTGTAATTTGGTATACATAATTTGAAATTGATGTAAACGCGAAGATACAATATTTCTGTAGTGGTTTAGTTTCAGCAACATATGAAGAAATTCCCATCAGTTAGAGGTAATTTTCGCGTTCCTCAATTGTTCTAGTAAGGAAATCAAACTGTTGTGAGATGATCCACCTTTCTCCACAGCCCTTTTAGCCAATTCTCCTAAGGCAGCTGCACGGCCTCGCATCTCCTCAGCTTCCTGACCAACCATCACTTTGGTCACTGCTCTTTCTATGTCTTTCCTGTTTATTGGGACTGTGCTATCTGTTCTATTAGACCAAGCCTCAGAACCTACTGGAACTCCAATCTTTAATATCTCTACTAGTAGCTTTTCATTAAAAAATTGCTCAGCTGATAGCGGCCATGTGATCATTGGCACTCCGGCACTTACTCCTTCGAGCAATGAGTTCCATCCACAGTGAGTCACAAAACCTCCAATAGCTTCATGATCAAGGATTAGCACCTGAGGTGCCCATCCTTTTATTATCAAACCTCGTCCGTTCACGTTCAGCTTTTCCTCAAATCCTTCTGGTATCCACTCATTCTGCTCTTCGTTGATTGTATTCTGCGTCACCGCCCAGATAAACTGCTGGTTTGATGCTTCGAGAGCTATTGCTATCTCAAGCAACTGAGCTGATGAAAAGACTGCCATACTGCCGAAACATATGTAAATGACTGATTTTGGTTCCTTAGTATCGAGCCAATCCAAACACTTTTGCTCACAAAAGGAACTGTCTTGCCCTCTTTGTGATTTATCTTCATTGCAGAGCGAAATAGGACCAACGTGCCATACTTTTCTCCCTACTACTTCCCTGGAGTGTTTTACATAATTTGGTTCCATCTCATAAAAGCTGTTTACAATAACTCCATAACTAGTCGTTTCTGCTCGCATAATAGCTTTAACTATTGCAGTCACTGGGGTATCTTTTTCATCCATCAAGTGTTCTGAAAGCTTTTGTCTTGACATCTTTATTGTGTCAGGAAGGCCAGGGATGACAAACTCTTCCATCTCGGATTCAACATTCAAATGAGGTTTGTGTTCCATCAAACTATGTAAAGCACAAAGAGGGAAAAAACCAGAGCCATTAAAAGCTAGTGTTGGAATTTCCAGCTTGGTTGCAACATCAACAGCCCATGAAAATTGAGGGGCTGCTATTAGACAATCTGGATGGTCTTCCTCAAGGAACTGTTCAATTGGGTTTTGAAACAGCGATAGGCCCATGATGAAATTCAGATACATCAGTGTACTAGTAGTAGAAGCTATGTTTTCACAGCCCTCCGGCAATCCAGCTTCTTTGCAAGGAAACTTGACTGTACGGATGCTAATATCACTGCCCATCTCTCTGTCTCTTTGGATTGTTTTGGAGAATTTAGACGCGTTGAGAGGAGTCGTGATAATGGTTGCCTTCACTCCATGTCTAGCAAATTGCCTGGCTATATCTACTAGTGGTATCATGTGGCCAGGAGCCATCATAGGCAGAAAGTATATGTGAAGTTGATCGCTTCTTTTATCCATGGTAGCCAGGGAATAGATAAGAAAAAACAGCTGATGAACTAAAAAAGAACAGGAGATAAAAGAAAGTAGAAGGTGTTGTATATCTATTCGTCTTTGCTCGTCATGGTTTTATAGATAAACAAGGATTCTGATTTTGCTAATGACTTCATGGGGAGCATTACTTTTCTATGGTATACAAGGTGCCATTGCTGACTTTTTGTACTTTGAAAAATTCTAATTTGAGTTCAAGACAAGTTAACTAGACCTGTTGTTATCATTGCTGACTCTTTCCTACAATTAAATATGAGTGATGTGCAAGAAAAGTAAAAATTCTGTAGTTTATATGATTTTTTTATGTCTAGATGGGATTGATCTTTGGCTTATTTTTCTTCTTTCTGTCTGATTGAGGTTTTAGAGAGTGATGGGTTTGAATTGTTTATTAAAACTTGGACAGATGTATAGTTGACTTGATTGGATCAAATTAGACACTGTAAAATACTATAGTTGTACAGACTTTTTGTACATTGATTGATCTTTGGCTTATTTTTCTAGTCGTCAGGTGCAATCAGTTTCCAGTGATTTCTTCTTTCTGTCTGGCTGAGGATTTAGAGAGTACTGATAGGTTTGAATTGTTTAATATAGTTGACTTGTTGTACAGACTTGATTGGATCAAATTAGGAGTCAATTCCCTAAATGGTCATCCAAGTTTAGAGAATTTCCATGAAATATCATTTATATTTCATTTAGGACAAAAATATCACTCAACTATCACTATTTTCCTCAAAATATACTTGACACTTCAAAAGTCTTACTCTCTCATACTCCCTCCGTCCCTATTTACTTGTCCATATTTCCTTTTTTGGTTGTCCCTATTTAGTTGTCCATTTTGACAAATCAAGAAAGGACAACAAATTTTTTCCTATTATACCCTTATTTACACTTCTTGAAAATTGTAAAAGTGTATGTTGTTTCCCTCCAATTTATTTCACTTGAATTCAAATAAGTGATTGTAATTTTGAAGTGAAAAGTTGTCATAAGGGTAAAATTGTAACTTCACTGTGCTAATCATTGTTGCCTTAATCTGTGTGCCATTTCTAAAGTGGACAACTAAAAAGGGACGGAGGGAGTACTTAACAAAGCATACTAAACACGTGGTCAACAAAATTAAACGTGCTTACATTTCTTGCCTTGAGGTTAGATAGATATTTTCGTGGACCCCTTTGCTTTAACTATTTAGGCTTCTATACACTGTTTTTCTTTTATAATTTTCAAGAAG
>NW_006239002.1:810662-810946 GCF_000226075.1 Solanum tuberosum
GCATGACATGTCATTAAAGTCTTTTTTTTTTGTAATAATAGACTAGTTTGATTCATTAAACTCATTTAACTAAAATAATTATCATATTATTTTATTTTTAAAAAAAAATAAAAAAAATAAAAAAATAAAAAATATATATATATTAGTTTATTAAGAGTAAATCTTCATACTTAAAGAATCTTTTATTATAATTAAACTTTTTATTTTTTTATGTTATGAAGAATATGTTTTTAAAACGTACTATAATATCATCAATTTTGAATACTTATAAACATATACATTAA
>NW_006239002.1:811860-858398 GCF_000226075.1 Solanum tuberosum
AATAAATGTGTTTATAAGTATTCAAAATTGATGACATTATAGTAAGTTTTAAAAAAACTATTTTTCATAGCATAAAAAAAATTAATTATGATAAAAGATTCTTAAGCATGAAATTTCTTCTTAATAAACTAATTTATACTTTATAGAAAATAATAATATCATTATTTTAGTGAAATTAGTTTGATGAATTAAATAAGTCTATTCTTAAAAAAAAACTTCAATGACATGGCATGCCAACTAGGAGAGAGTGAAACTTTTGAAGTCTTTAAGTATATTTGGAGGAAAATAGTGATAGTTGAGTGATATTTTGGTTATAAATGAAACATAAATGATATTTCAAGGCAATTTCCTAAACTTGGGTGACCATTTAGGGAATTGACTCATCAAATTAGGCATCGTAAAATCATTTTACCAAACACACCATTTCCACTCGCTCCACACACAGAAAATCACATTGGAAGTGCCATCCTAAATAGCCTCTACAATACGCAATTCAAATCTAGTTAAGGTTCCAATGCAAGCTTCGGACATCAGATGAAAAATTAAAAAAAAAAAAACTCGCTCCCTCCATGCACCAAACTATTTTAATTTATCATAATTAAGTGTATATATATACTAGGGGTTTACACAAATTATGATTATGCTGAAGCAATAGAATTTTTTATAACACGATGGAAATTGGAAAAGTTTGAGGGGTTGACAGGTGAGGCGAGGCGTGCACAAGATTTTGTGTGCAAATTTCCACTTATGATCAAGAAGTTGGAAAATCGAGCTAAGAAATCAGATCCGCGTCGAGTGAAGTTTAGTTGGATTTTCAACAAAGAAGTGAGTGTTTAGATAAATTGATATGTAAGAAAGATGTAAAACAAAAGCGTCCGTTAAGCTGCTAAAATAAACTTATTTGACATGTATTTCTTAATAAAAGTGTTTTCTGAAAAAGTACTTTGAAAGAGTATAATATATAATTTGTATAAAACTAAATCATTTGAGAAGTGTTTTTATTGTTAGTTTGTCTTTAATCAACAATTTCATAAGAGTCTGTTTGGTATTGTTGCTAAAAACACTTATTTTTAAAAGTATTTTTGAATAAGAGTATATAAAAATTTAACAAAAATGAATAAATTACTATTATATAAAAATATAAAATAAAATTTAAAATGAAACTTAACCAAGCTTATGCGATATGTTAATTAATTAATAAGAGATAAATTGATAAATATATATGTATAAATGACATGGTTTGATCAACCGACCTACATTCACAAAAGAAAATGAGCAATCCACTATATAAATATATGAGAATACAAACTATAGAGAGAAATAACCTCACTCGGAATAAAAAGAGGTTCAAACAAATGGTGATTGATGATTTTGACTTCATAACATCTATAGATGAATTAGGCCACTTAGCATGACTAACATCATGCTTTCCCAAGAAATTGTCCGAGGTATTAAGAAGCCAAATTCGGGAGTTAATATGGTTATCAAGCTTGACATATTTAAAGTTTACGATATGGTCACATAGCCTTTCACATGCATCCAGGGGCAGATCTACTGAGATCCGTGGGGTGCCACGCCACCCACAAGTTTCGACGGAAATTCTATTTATATATAGGTATTTATGTACACCATATATATAAATAATAAACGTGCCACCCAGTAAACAAAAGTATTCTCGGGTACCAGTGGTAGGCGATCAGATATTTGTGTCTAAGTTCGCAGGATCGAACCCTACTAACAGCTTTTTGTTTTAATATTTTTTCAACTGTAGGCAGCCTTTTTTTTTGTTTTTTTTTTAACTGCAGCGTTTCTTTTTTAACCTACAAAGGAATATTCTCTTTTGATTTTTTTTTACTTGTTAACTTACTATTATTAAGTATTAATCAATTTTTTTTAAAATAATAAAAATTAAGTATTAATCAATAATTAGTTTTTAACTATTTATTTGTTTAAACAGAAAGAAAACTTTTTTTTTCTCTCTTCAGTATTGAAACCCTGGATGTTCCTTTAAACTTTTCAACAACAAAAATCTGCCATTAATCAAAGCTTCAGCCTTCAGTCCGTCGCCCAATCCCGCTCACCCATCCGTCCATAAGACGAATAATTCTATATGAATCAAAAGTTGATTTAATCTGAGTCTACTGGTCATTAGAGGCGAATTCAAAATTTGAAGATTTCGGTGTATCAATACTTCTTAATTTAGGTAGTTAGCGAAACTTTTACTACAATTAACGAATAATGTAGTATTTCTTGGTCACTAATGGCTCAAATATGATCTCTAAGCTAAACTTAAAATAAAAATAATGAAATAGGGTTCTAGCTAGATTTGAATTGTATTTTCGCGAGTGGTTCCTCTGGCTTGTACCGACTACACAAGGGCATCCCTACGCTTCTTATAGGTGCACTGTTGATTATACGTTTCTCAAGCACGTTTTTTCAAAGTTAATGGGTGCACCCCTATCAAATCATGTGGGTTCGCCTCTACTTGGCACCCAGTGACTCGAAATCCTAAATCCGCCTCTGCATGCATCATACTTAGAAGAATAAGATTCAATGAAACTATTATAGATACGATCTGGAGAATCATATCTAAAATAATAATAATTGATATACTATTATAATAGATGGAACTAGATATGGCTTTTTTCAATTTTCTTGAGGCTTTAAATAAGGTGACCCTTATCACCTTCTCTATTCATTCTTGTGGCGGATTACTTTCCCGAATTTTTTTATAGTTGTATTATATATATACTTCTAATATATACTAAATATACTATCGATTATATTAAAATACTTACATTATATATATATACTAGATGGGCATGGCACGGGCCCAACATTTTATATTTTCAAATAACATGTAATTTGCATAGTCATTCGGCAATGAAAAATATCAATAAAGAGTAGAAAAAGAATAAAGTAGTACATGAAAAATGTAAAGCTAAAATTTTCGGTACGATTGAAGGAAGCGGAAGTCATATATGGCAAATGGTTAATCTGCTCCCCTTCAGTCTTTTTCGCATAAATTTTCTATTGTCCTTCCAAGTATCTCAGCTCACTTCCCAATTCTTTTTCCAGAAAGCTTGTATGTTCTTTAAAAATTGTACATGCAATATAAAAATTACACATCAGAGAACAAACAAATTAAGTTGTACAATGATTTACACTGCTCCTTTTAGCTGTCTTGATTTGCTATACCACCAAAAGCAATTTTGCGACTGACCATCCTAGAACAATTATTAGACGTGCTTCTTACTTCGTCTCTTCTGTCAAAGGCAATAAGTAATTCATATGAAGAAAGATGAAAATTGTGAAAGGAGTAATTTTACTGAACCCGCATTTTAACTCAACGATTAATTTCATTTAACTTACACTCTCAAAGTATCCATGGTTACTTGGTGGATGGTGTCAATGCTCATAAAGAACTTCAGAATATTTAAGGACAGTAACAGAAAATCAGTCGAAATTTTTAATACTGTACATTTTAGCAGAGACATTGAACATGTCCAACAGAAACCAGTAAATAGTTAAACAAGGATTTTGAAACTTCTGATTTTGCTAATGTCTTCATGGGAGCATTACTTTTCTATGGTAGGTAAGGTGCCATTGCTGACTTTTTGTACTTTGAAAATTCTCATTTGAGTTCAAGACAAGTAAATTAGACCTGTTGTTATCATAATTTTATGTCTAGGATTTGTCTATGTACGTTTTCGTCAAAAAAAAATACAAACATCTAAACTCTCAAGGAAATCAAACTATACATGTTTGGCCATAGGTAATATTTGGAGAAAAAATTGGCAAATAGTATTTGTCCGTACAATTTGTCATTATTTGACAAATATTCCAAATTTTCAAATACTAGGCTAGCGTTTGGCCATAGATTTCCAAATATTTTTCGCAAATATTATTTGGGTGAAATTTCACCATGTGTTTGGCCATAATATTTGTGAAATATATTTCACTTTTTAGAAAAATATGATTTATACCCATAAGTTTTAAAAACTATCAAAACTAACCATAAGTTTGTATTACAAGTCAATTGGATCTTCGTTGCAACAAATAACAAGTAGTTTCCATGCCACTAGAGCAATGTGGTAGTTTGGAGTGAGTGCAACAAACATTATTTCATACATCGTGAAGTAGACAAAGCACATGACTTTGTTACATTGAGCCGATTGTTCATCATTTTCATCAACAACCATATCATCACTTTCATATTCACTGAATATTTCATCACTACTTTGGTGTTCACGTAAAAAATTATGTAATATAACACAAACAATTACTATAGAGGGTGTTTTTGTAAAAGATAAAAGTTTGGTGTAAAATTTCAATTTTCAAAAGATCCCAAATAATGAGATTTGGCCCAAATACTAGAAAAAACTATGAAGATATCAAATATTGTCTTTCTCAAAGAATCTCGAATATTTCGTAAATTCATCAAATATTCAAAGATCAATGGAGATCAAATAAATCTGAAAATATCCCATAAACTCTGACTATTTATAAAGATCAAGATATCAAATATCTCATACATTGTTGGATATTCTCAAATAGATCATGAAGATATCAAATATTGTCTTTCTCAAAGAATCTCGAATATTTCGTAAATTCATCAAATATTCAAAGATCAATGGAGATCAAATAAATCTGAAAATATCCCATAAACTCTGACTATTTATAAAGATCAAGATATCAAATATCTCATACATTGTTGGATATTCTCAAATAGATCATGAAGATATCAAATATTGTCTTTCTCAAAGAATCTCGAATATTTCGTAAATTCATCAAATATTCAAAGATCAATGGAGATCAAATAAATCTGAAAATATCCCATAAACTCTGACTATTTATAAAGATCAAGATATCAAATATCTCATACATTGTTGGATATTCTCAAATAGATCATGAAGATATCAAATATTGTCTTTCTCAAAGAATCTCGAATATTTCGTAAATTCATCAAATATTCAAAGATCAATGGAGATCAAATAAATCTGAAAATATCCCATAAACTCTGACTATTTATAAAGATCAAGATATCAAATATCTCATACATTGTTGGATATTCTCAAATAGATCATGAAGATATCAAATATTGTCTTTCTCAAAGAATCTCGAATATTTCGTAAATTCATCAAATATTCAAAGATCAATGGAGATCAAATAAATCTGAAAATATCCCATAAACTCTGACTATTTATAAAGATCAAGATATCAAATATCTCATACATTGTTGGATATTCTCAAATAGATCATGAAGATATCAAATATTGTCTTTCTCAAAGAATCTCGAATATTTCGTAAATTCATCAAATATTCAAAGATCAATGGAGATCAAATAAATCTGAAAATATCCCATAAACTCTGACTATTTATAAAGATCAAGATATCAAATATCTCATACATTGTTGGATATTCTCAAATAGATCATGAAGATATCAAATATTGTCTTTCTCAAAGAATCTCGAATATTTCGTAAATTCATCAAATATTCAAAGATCAATGGAGATCAAATAAATCTGAAAATATCCCATAAACTCTGACTATTTATAAAGATCAAGATATCAAATATCTCATACATTGTTGGATATTCTCAAATAGATCATGAAGATATCAAATATTGTCTTTCTCAAAGAATCTCGAATATTTCGTAAATTCATCAAATATTCAAAGATCAATGGAGATCAAATAAATCTGAAAATATCCCATAAACTCTGACTATTTATAAAGATCAAGATATCAAATATCTCATACATTGTTGGATATTCTCAAATAGATCATGAAGATATCAAATATTGTCTTTCTCAAAGAATCTCGAATATTTCGTAAATTCATCAAATATTCAAAGATCAATGGAGATCAAATAAATCTGAAAATATCCCATAAACTCTGACTATTTATAAAGATCAAGATATCAAATATCTCATACATTGTTGGATATTCTCAAATAGATCATGAAGATATCAAATATTGTCTTTCTCAAAGAATCTCGAATATTTCGTAAATTCATCAAATATTCAAAGATCAATGGAGATCAAATAAATCTGAAAATATCCCATAAACTCTGACTATTTATAAAGATCAAGATATCAAATATCTCATACATTGTTGGATATTCTCAAATAGATCATGAAGATATCAAATATTGTCTTTCTCAAAGAATCTCGAATATTTCGTAAATTCATCAAATATTCAAAGATCAATGGAGATCAAATAAATCTGAAAATATCCCATAAACTCTGACTATTTATAAAGATCAAGATATCAAATATCTCATACATTGTTGGATATTCTCAAATAGATCATGAAGATATCAAATATTGTCTTTCTCAAAGAATCTCGAATATTTCGTAAATTCATCAAATATTCAAAGATCAATGGAGATCAAATAAATCTGAAAATATCCCATAAACTCTGACTATTTATAAAGATCAAGATATCAAATATCTCATACATTGTTGGATATTCTCAAATAGATCATGAAGATATCAAATATTGTCTTTCTAAAAAAGATCTCAAATATTTCGCAAATTCATGAAATATTCACAAAGATCAATAGAGATAAATTTCAAATCATCCTAGTTCGAGAAATACGCCTCTAACGACCCTCAAATTATGGAGATCAAAAGTATAAATCATCCTAGTTCGAGAAATACACTAATGGTCCTCGAATTATGGAGATCAAGTCCAAATCATCCTAGTTTGAGAAATACACCACGAACGACCCTTGAATCAAGGATAAATTCAAATCATCCTAGTTTAAGAAATATATTACTAACGGCTCTCAAATCATGGATAAATCTTATGAGAGAAGAATCAAGGGAGGAACAAAATTGCACTAATTTGATTTATCAATAAAATATTCTCATTTCTTCAGATTTTATTTATGATTGATTTATCTTCCAAATATTTAGGACCCGTTTGGCGATAGATTTTCCAAGTAAAATTTGGGGAAAATTTGATAAATAGTGTTTGTCCATATAATTTTCCATTATTTGGCAAATATTTTTGGCAAATATCCCAAATTCCCAAATACTAGTTTTTTTTAGTATTTGGGCTAAATCTCATTATTTGGGATCTTTTGAAAATTTTGAAATTTCACCAAACTTTTATCTTTTACAAAAACACCTTCTATAGTAGTTGTTTATGTTGTATTACATAATTTTTTACGTGAACACCAAAGTAGTGCTGAAATATTCAATAAATATGAAAGTGATGATATGGTTAATCGGCTCAAGGTAATAAAATCATGTGTTTTGTCTACTTCACGATATATGGAATGATGTTTGTTACACTCACTCCAAACTACCACATTGCTCCAGTGTCATGGACACTAATTGTTATTTGTTGTAACGAAGATCCAATTGACTTATAATACAAACTTATAGTTAGTTTTGATAATTTTTAAAACTTATGGATATAAATCATATTTTTCTAAAAAGTGAAATGTGTGTTCCAAATATTATGGCCAAATACATGGTGAAATTTCATTCAAATAATATTTACCAAAAATATTTGGAAATCTATGGCCAAACGCTAGCATTATATAGCAAAGAAAGTCCAAATTGTCTTAACACATAAATGATGTAACAATACATTTAAACAAATTCCCATCAGTTGGAGCTGCTCTTCCTCATCCTCAATTCTTCTAGTAAGGAAATCAAGCTATTGTCAGATGATCCGCCTTTCTCTACAGCCATTTTAGCCGAATTTCCTAAAGCATCTGCACGGCCTCGCATCTCCTCTGCTTCCTGACCAACCATCACTTTGGTCACTGCTCTTTGTATGTTTTCCCTGTTAATTGGGACTCTGCTATCTGTTCTTTGAGACCAGGCCTGAACACCTACTGGTACTCCAATCTTTAATATCTCTACTAGTAGCTTTTCATTAAAAAATTGCTCAGCTGATAGCGGCCATGTGACCATTGGCACTCCGGCACTTACTCCTTCGAGTAATGAGTTCCATCCACAATGAGTCACAAAACCTCCCGTAGCTTCATGATCAAGGATAAGCACCTGAGGTGCCCATCCTTTTATTATCAAACCTCGTCCGTTCACGTTCAGCTTTTCTTCAAATCCTTCTGGCATCCACTCTTCATTTGTTGTATTTTGCCTCACCACCCATATAAATTGTTGGTCTGATGCTTCGAGAGCGGTTGCTATCTCAAACAACTGATCTGATGAAAAGATGGACATGCTTCCGAAACATATATAAATGACTGATTTTGGTTCCTTGGTATTGAGCCAATCCAAACACTTTTGCTCAGAAAGGGAACTGTCTTGGCCTCTTTGTGATTTATCTTCATTGTCTTTATTGCAGAGCGAAACAGGACCAACGTGCCACACTTTTCTCCCTACTACTTCCCTGAAGTGTCGTACATAATTTGGTTCCATCTCATAAAAGCTGTTTACAATAGCTCCATAGCTAGTCGCTTCTGCTCGCATAAAATCTTTAACTATTGGAGTCATTGGGGTTTCTTTTTCATCCTTCCAGTGTTCTGAAATCTTTGATCTTGACATCTTTATTGTGTCAGGAAGGCCAGGGATGACAAACTCTTCCGTCTCGGATTCAACCTTCAAATGAGGTTTGTGTTCCATAAAAGAGTGATAAGCACACATAGGAAGTAAACCAGTGCCATTAAAAGCTAGCCTTGGAATTCCCAGCTTGGCTGCAACATCAACAGCCCATGAGAAGAAAGTTCCTGCTATTAGACAATCTGGATGATCTTCCTCCATGAACTGTTCAACTGGCTGTTGAAACAAGTACAAGGCTATGACGAATTTTAGACTCATTTCTGAACTAGTAGTAGAAGCTAAGTTTTCACAGCCCTCTGGCAATCCAGCTTCTTTACAAGGGAATTCAATTGTCCGGATGCTAATATCACTGCCAAGCTCTCTATCTTTTTGGATTGTTTTTGAGAATTTAGTCGCGTTGAGAGGAGTCGTGATGATTGTTACCTTCACACCATGCCTGGAAAATTGCCTGGCCATGTCTACTAATGGTATCATGTGGCCTGGAGCCATCATTGGCAAAAAGTATACATGAAGTTGATCTGTTCTTTTATCCATAGTTGCTATAAGTATGTAAAAAGAATGTTGAAAGAAAATAGGAGTTGTTGTATTTCTAGCCTTTGCTCATCCAGTTTTTTATAGTCAAACCAAGATTTAAAAAATGTTGGATTCTGGTTTTAGCTAATGTTTCATGCTGTATTTACTTGTCAAAAGTATGTAAGTTGTCATTGCTGACGGTTATCTACAATTTAATACGAGTGATGTGCAAGAAAAGTAAAAATTCTATAGTTTATATGATTTTTTTATATCTAGATGGGATTGATCTTTGTCTTATTTTTCTAGTAGTCATGTGCAATTAGTTTCCAATGTTTTCTTCTTTCTGTCTGGTTGAGGTTTTAGAGAGTGATTGGTTTGAATTGTTTATTAAAATTTGGACAGATGTATAGTTGACTTGCTACACTGACTTTCTCCATTGAGAAAATCCTATTGGAACGTGCGTGATCCGAATTTAGTTGAGCTTCAACCACAGGGTGAAAAACCAAAAAAAAAAAAACTCACTCCCTGCCACTATAATTTATCATAATTAAGTGTCAATTTTTTCTGAACCACTCATCAAGACTAGCCAACAAGAAGTTTATTGGAGTCTCACTAGGTAAGACTTCTGAATGAGATCACGGTTTTTGGACAGGAGAATTGGTTTCGTAATTCATTTATAATATTTATTTTTCTAATTTTATTATGTATTTTTACAAGAAGTTTTTATTTTTACATATAAAATCTGAAAAAGGTAATGTTCTTATATGTAGTTGTAAGTGGACAAGAGATCCTTGTTTTTTACATGTGTCATGGCCCAATAGCCCACATTCATTTCGATGCGTGGCTAAGCTAGAGATCCAGAACTTGGCCCATAGTTATATTGGGCCTAGTCTGCAATCAGCCCAACATTGGCGTAGAATTTCTTCGCTTAAGTTGGGCCAAGATGCACACCGAACCAGCCATTCTTCTGCGAGCCCAGGTACCAAATCCTTATGAGAAGTCGTTGGCCCTTTTCCCTCCTATTATGATTTATTTATGTTCTAACTTCTACCAAACGACCCCTTAGAGATAATGAGATCTCGTTAGTGGTAAGTTTCGTCTTTCATTTGGTCGTGTTACTAAGTGGGGTCGTTTGGTTGGAAACAAGTTATCCCAGGATAAGTTATCCTGGGTTAGCTATCATGGGATAACTTATCCCACCATGTATATGAGATAACTTATCCCATCACCATGATATAAATGGTGGGATAAGTTATCCCAAACATGGCAACCAAACAACATAAAAAAAAATTATTCCATCACTATTTCCTTATCCCATCACTATTATTTTTAATCCCTCACACCAAACGAGCCATAGTAATATTAGGATTATGACTCAACTCTCAACTAGACACTCTAATTTAGAACAAACAATAGTCAAGAGGTCATAATTCAAATTATAGTACCTGAATTTAGGATAACTATCTATCGAATTTATTTTAATATTTCCTAATAAACCACGTGAACATAAAAATTTCAAGTGAATAGCCTAATAAGCAGTGGCGGAGCCACCTTATAGCCTCTTTCGGCGGAAAATTATATTATTTATACATAGTTAAAATAATTTTTAGGTATATATAGTAGATGTCGAACCCTTTCGGCTATTTCGTGTGTCCATTTTTTCAAATTTTGAACCCCTTATTAAAAATTATGGCTCTGCCACTCCTAATAAGAGATTATCTTTATTCCTATTGCTCCTTTTTGTGTTCACACTATATTTATACCAGTAATTTATCATCTTTTGTGTGCATGAGAAAAAAAGTATTAAAAAAATAAATATAACATAGGCGTGACATTAAACTCCTCACTAATTTTGCGCAATGGAATTCCACATATTCATTCATCTACCTAATAATCATGATTCTTTTGGTTTATGGCCGATGAGGTGCTCCACTTTCAACATTTTAAAATCCCATTTAGCAAGAACTTTCTGGAATCTTTGTTTAACTCCCCCATTTATAATAGATAAAAAGTTAATTGTTTTTCCTTTTTATTTATTGTATTTACTTGAAACAATTAGAGTTTTAAAAAAATCACACTACATAACGATAACTAAAATTTTGATTTGTATCCGTTCACTTTGATACAGAGCGAATCGATGCACAGACAATTTTTTAAAAGTAAACTATTGTTATTAATGTTAGATTTGATAATTAGCTAAACTATCATGATAATTAATAATTCGAGCTTAAAATACCGCCTACTATGAAATTTTCTCATTGGATAATAACTAGACCAATCACTATAAATTCTTCCAATTACCCACTACAATGTGAACTCATGAGTCCTTTCATCTTTTTCAAAACTTCACCAACCAAAAGAATTAATACCATGCATCTTTTATGCTATAAAAGAAAATCATTATAAACAATTTCTTCTCATCTCTCCTCACTAAGTAACAAAAAAAATTCCAATTCCATGAAGATCTTTTATTCCCTCATTATTTTTTCAATTCTCAACAATATTAATTGCCAATTACTACCACCTTTACCAGCACCAAATTTAACCTTCATAGACCAAAGTCTAGCTCTAATATTCCCAATAATACAAAATTTCAAGAACACAATTACTCTTGATCCTTTTGGTGTCACAAAAACTTGGACAGGCCCTGATATTTGCAATTATAAAGGCTTTTATTGTGATAATCCACCTAATAATTCCTCAGCAATTTCTCTTGCTTCTATAGATTTCAATGGATTTCAACTTAGTGCACCTACATTAGATGGTTTCATTGATCAACTCCCGGACTTAGCCATATTTCATGCTAACACCAACAACTTTTCAGGCATAATTTCTTCGAAAATTTCAAATCTTCCATATCTTTACGAACTTGATCTTAGTAACAACCAATTCATCGGTACATTTCCCATGTCAATTCTCAATATCAAGACTCTAACTTTCTTGGATATTCGTTACAATCTCCTAACAGGAATAATCCCACCTCAAATTTTCGTACAATATCTTGATGCATTTTTTCTTAACAATAACAATTTCATTCAAAAACTTCCAGACAACATTGGATCCACCCCTGCTTATTATTTAACCTTAGCCAACAACAAATTCGTTGGTCCAATCCCACGTAGCATTGGACAAGCTCCGAATTTGTTGGAAATTTTATTCTTGAACAACTTGCTCACTGGTTGCATTCCTTATGAATTAGGCCTTTTGAAAAAAGCAATTGTGATCGACGTTGGATTTAACACATTAACTGGTCCATTACCACGTTCATTAGGGTGTTTGGAAAGTGTGGAACAATTGAATTTTGCTGGAAATTTGTTATATGGACAAGTTCCAGAAGTGATATGTTCACTAAAAAATTTAGTGAATTTTACTTTGTCATATAACTATTTTACAAAAGTAGGGCCACTATGTAGGGAATTGATCGATAATGGAGTTCTTAATGTTGAAAAAAATTGTATAAATGGTCTTCCTAATCAGAGATCAATATTGGAGTGTGTATTATTTAGGATGCAAATTAAATTGTGTCCATTACAGAAGAGCTTGAGGATCATACCTTGTAATATTTCTAATTTTAGTCCCCATAGACCACTTAGACCAGAAAGACATTTGATTTCATACTCTGCTTTGTCAAAACATACAAAATTGTATTAATGAAACCTTTGTTTTAGTGTCTTCTTGATTTTTCTTTCCTTTTTTTCTATGTTTTCTACCTGGTGTCCGGTACTACAGTTCATCTCACAACTTATTATAGCAAAGGTTGTTTCCTGATTATTCATTTGGTATTTGAAATTTATTCATCTGACTAATTTAAATTTGTACCGAATAGGGCCTATTGAAGGGAAAAATAGCTCGAATTCAAAATCATTAATTAAAGACAAGAGAAATGTCATTTTATCATGCAATACTCCTTGATAATTTAATGCTGCAAAGTCAATGGGACCTTGTGTTTTTTTGTTTTTAGATTTGAGGATATAATTAGCCGCATGAATTTTGATGTGCCACTAGAACTACTTTTTGGGTCAAGCAAAATAGTGGTGGAAATGTTGTGTACTGTTAAGGGAAAAGTAATTTTGTGTAAGCTATTTGTTATATTGGGAGATAGCATCT
Organism: Solanum tuberosum; assembly: GCF_000226075.1. Taxonomy (NCBI): domain Eukaryota; kingdom Viridiplantae; phylum Streptophyta; class Magnoliopsida; order Solanales; family Solanaceae; genus Solanum; species Solanum tuberosum. The sequence goes on from NW_006239002.1 coordinate 825,021, forward strand.
AAACTACTCCCTGTTTACTTTTATTTATCTAATATTTTAAAGTATATTTTCAATTTTTATTAATACTTTTAATAAATCAAAAAAAGATAATTATGTTTTTTTAATTTACTCTCTGCATTAATTACTTATTTTTCAAATCATATTATAAGACCTAAGACTATACATCAATTAAATTATTAATATGAGACTTGGGGTAAAAATACTTCTCATTTGATGTTGTTACAGGGTAAGTGCGTTTTTTTTATTTGGGAACATGGTAATTGAATTTCATTTCAAGCCACACAAAGTAGGAGGCAATATTGTGCAGGTTCCTTTATTTATTATTATTATTAGAAGAAAAGGTTACCTGCATATTGTGAGAATTTTAATTTGAAAAAAAAAAATCATTGGAACTTCAATTGGTACAGTATTTGGTGTAATGCTACTGCTCCAGCCTTCCAGAGGGGACAACACAACAACAACAAAAGTCAAATTTTGAAGTCAATAGTTAGGCCTTAGGGGTCGTTTAGTTACCATGGTGGAATAAAATATGGCATAGCTGATCCCTTTCATTTTATTTAATATTAATAATATATTCAGTATAATTTTATATGTGAGTTCTTAAAAGAGTCTAAAATAAAATATATACAAACCTTACTCTGGTTTTTACAACATAAAGATATTATTTTCGATAAACCCTTGACTCAAAAAGATATAATCAAAGCAAGATAGAAAGAAAAATGCAACCAAGATATAAAGAAAAAGATGCTATATAAACGCTAAATAAGAAGAAGACGAGAATAAAAGACTAGCTTCCTGCCTCTCCAACATATAAGTACGACAACAACCAGCTATATATTATTCTTTTACCCTAATCCTTGCCTCCCTACATTCATATCTAAGATCATATCCTCATCTCCCCCAAATTAAAGCTAGTTTGGATTTGAATTTTAAAAAAAATAGTTTTTAAGTCAAAAAATAAAAAGTAGGAGGAGATCTACTTCTGATTTTTATCATTTTTTATTTATTTTAAGTTATTTTAAACTTTGTCAAACACTTCAAAGAGTTATAAATGACTTGAAAGTATGTTTGACCAACTTTTAAATCAATCCAAACAGAATCTTTAATCTTCTTCGATCTACCTCTAACTATCCTAAAACAAGATAGTCACCCTCTCACACATCCCTATTGGTGCTTCCACACATCTTCTCTTCAATGTCCACACTATTTCAATCTCGTTTTCCTCATATTGTCCGGCGACGCCACCCAGGCCACTCTCATCTTGTCCTCTATAATTTTATCTTTAATCTTATATCTCCTATTATGTCCAAATTCATATAAAAAAATTCACCTTCACTACCTTCATCTTTTAAACGTGTGCTTAATATTCATAACCAAACATAAATAAAATAATCACGTAAAATATTCAAAACTAATATTCCTTATCCCACGAATCAAATGACCTCTTATGGGTTGTTTGGTATGGGGGCTGAAATTGTCAAAATTATCTCACCATATATATATATAATATAACTTACTCCATCATTATAGTACAAATCAATGAAATAAATAATTTCAAAATTAATTTATTCCTGATCAGTACTACTTAAGTAGTCTTCCTTGCTCTCCTATTCATGGTATCTAAAAAATGTGGTAATAGTACTATGAAATGACATGGACCATTCAGCTAATGGCTTAGTGGGCCAATAATATTTAAGACATACAACAAATTATAGAAGACCCATCATAGGCCCAATATTGAAAATAAAGAAAGGGGCCCAAATCTTCTCCGTGCAGATTCTTCGTTAAGGGTCAATATTAGTAGTATTATTATTTTTATTTTTCCCTCACCGACACGTTCACCGCCGTAAAGCCCGTTAAGTTTTAGACTTTTATCACGTGAGCCACGTGATCCGCCATAAAAGAAGAATGAGCCCATGGGCCTACTAGGCCCACTGTTTTTTTAACTGACGGTCCACGTGAATTCTGCTGACACGTTATCTCACGCTCGCTTTGAATTATTCACTCACACGCGTCGCACAATCTGAGTCGTGTAACATTAACGCTTGCTCAATGCGCGTGGGTAATCATTTTTTGAGAAAAAACTCATTCCAAATTTTCGAATTCAATCACCGACGATTCATCCAAAATTTGAAACACAAGTGTCTGTCGCCTCCTCGTTTGGATTTTTATATATCACCACCTAACTCATAAATTAGATTTTTGGATTACACTGTTTGTAAATAATTTTTTTATAAAAAAAATCTGTTATTCAATTTGATATAGTAATGTTAGTTTAATATTTCCAAAGAATTCTGAAAGTTTTTGTTTTCCATTTGATTTGACTTCTGATAAACAATTAAAATTATTATTCCACCATTTAGTCCAAAATTGAGGGAAAATTTGTTTCTATTTTCAATATTGAGGATACATATAACAAATCTTTTATTCTTGATTCAAATTTTATTAGATCGAAATCGGACACAAAGTGAAGAAAAAAAAACATGTACCAAACCTACCATTAAGAGAGAAAATAGTGATTTTTGGCTAATAACAGAAGTTTCCTAAGCTAAAACTGTTTTCTTTGTCAGACTCTGTTTAAGTACTTGAAAAATTCTTGCAAAAATCTAACCGCAGAGATTTAATTTAATGATTTGAAGTGTCATTTTCAGCTAAACGAGGTTTTTAGAGTAATTAATATAGTAACTAAATCAAAAGAAGAAGACAGCTAAAATTTTGAAAAGCAATATTTGAGTTCATCATTGCTTTAGCTTCTAAATATTTCACACTTGAAAAACCTATGAAATATTACAGATTACTCATATCTATAAACTTGATAAAAAAGAAAAAGACATTGGCTTCGTGTTTTTATTTTTGGCTCAAACAGAAGAAGATGATGATGTTGTGGGAGATGAAGAAGGATCAAAGACTGAGCAAAACTCAAACCTATTAGCTTCCATCTTTTCCACCACGAAATGCCCCAACAATTCTTTCGTTTCCACCAAATTCTCACTGCACAAGAACTCTTCACTGCAGATTTTCTCTACATTTCTGTCGATTTCGTGAACGAAAACATGGGTTTTGTCGGAATTACCTCTCTTGCTCCGGGCAAAAACGCCGGCGGTAAATATAGCCGTCATCCGTCCCGGAGCGGCAGAGGAAAACCCACGTGGCCCGTCAATCAAAATGACATCCCACGGCACATCGTATATGTGATTTGGTAGGTCATTTATCCCCAATTTACAGTCGGAAAATAGAAGATTCTGCACAGGCCGGCACTCCCCTCTGAGCTGCTCTTTCGTGTAATCCAACAAATCGTGCAATTCACTAACTTTAGTCGTGAATTGAACATCGTAAGCTTCAATTTCCGGGTGCTTCTCTTCTAACTTAGATACCAAATAAGCACTTTCGTCAACAAAAACCGTACGCCCTTTGTGATTGAGCGAATGCCACAAAAGGGTTTCGTGAGTAAGACCAAAAACAAGGAAATTACAAGGAGCTTTACAACGGCGGAGCACATTAGCGATCGTCTTCAGCTCCACCGCCGACATGCGGGAAGAAACAGTAGACGAGTTCAAAGAAGCATAATGAAGAAGCGCGTTAAATACAGTCGCCGGCAACGGAGAGCTACCGGCGGCGGTATCCGTGCCGGTTTTCGCGATGGGTATCGCATCCTTAGCAGTGAAGAAAGTAAGTGCAAAAGCAAAAGTGAAAAAGGAAAGGAAAACAAGAAACCAAATACGAGGTGAAGCAGTAATTGTTCCTGATCCTTGCTTGTGAAGAGATGGGTGAAAAACTATAAGCTTAGCATTACTAGCCTTCATTCTCTCTCTCCCTGTTTTTTTCTGATTTTTCTTTCGCTGATTTCTTCACATGAAAGTATACAGAGATATTCCGGAGGGATTAGGGAGAAAAAAGCAGCACGACACGATTACCTAGATTTCTGTACGTGAGATTTCTCTACTTTTTTTTTTTTTCCTCCCTTTATATCTTTTTGTATTTAAAAATCTGAAAGCTTATAACTATTGTTGGACGAAAATAATAATATAATACGAGAATGATTTGAGAGAGAGGGTGTTGGGAAGCTATATAAAATTAAAAAATTGGAGTTAATGGGAGGAGGTGATAATGAAGTTCTGAGGGATTTGGTTGTTGTTTGGCGAACCGGCAAGATAAACCAGCAATATTATGGCGCTTAAATAAGGAGGGACGGGAGGGTGGATTAATATTTTATTTTTCCGTGTTTTTTGGGTCAGTTTATTTTAATTTCTAATTATATGATATATAAATATTTGATGGTACAATAATTCTAGATCTAAATTTGGAAATTCAATACATAGATTATTAATCGAATACTAACAGCTAAGGTTAAAGAGACTCAAGGGTGGATGAATTTGAGAACATAGAGATATTTGAATATATTCATGTAAGTTCATTTTTACTTGTCATATTTGAATTTGATAAGATCATTATCCCTCTATTTTTATTTGTATGTCACCGTTTTAGATTTTACGTCCCTTAAGAAATTACTTCCTCCATTTCAAATTAATTAAATTGTTGAGACATTTTCTATTTTTCAAATTAATTTAATTGTTCAATCTTTAAGACTATTTTAAGAATATTCTCCCTTCATTAGTTAGTATTAGAATTAGTTATTATAGTTAATGTTTAGTTATTTTAATCATAAATTTGACAATAATTAATAAGGGTAAAAATGGAAAGTTATGCCTAATTTATGTATCTTCTTTTCTTAAAGGATGTGAAACACCTCAACAATTTAATTAATTTGAAATGAATATGTAAGTTTATCATTATATTTTTATTTAGTATTCTCTTGCAATCAAGTTTTCAATAAATGAACATAAACTAGTTTATTTTGATTAATTAAATTGGTCAATAAATATGAATTAATCATTTAGTTTTCTCGTGATCATTCAATGTTAATAACTCCTAAAGATAAAATAGAAAGAATAGTGCTACTTATGTATTGATTTGTGAAATGACATTTATTAAAAAATATCTATTTGTTTTTAATAAATATGACATATAAATAAAAACGAAGGAAGTAATAGAGTAATGTTTTGATTATTATTTGAAAATATACCCTGCAATAAATATTCTAAAATGATGGAAGAAAAAGAAGCAGTGTACTCAAATAACATTTTATAATGTACCCCTTTAATCTTTCTCGTGTCAAAGAGATTAGAATGAACACAAATCTTATTTTTATATTATATAGTAAAAAGACTGTTTTTAATAGAGATCCGACTCAACATAAATGTGATCATCAAATATTATCAGTTAAATTATAATGTATCAAAAATATCTTTTAAAATTATGATCTTAAAAATATCATGTGAAAAATTAAAATTAAAATTAAAAAATTAATAAAATTAATTGCATATTTTTTTAAACGAAATAAAAGAATAATAGAACAAAAAAAAAATTGAAACAAACTTTTAAAACATTCGGCATGTGTCAATACTTTTAAAGGGCAAGAAGTATTTGCAATTTTCAGTCTTTAAGAGGAGCACGTTACGTTCAAGCTTAATAGGTAATTAAAATGACAAGGAGTGTTTTTATTTTAATAGGTTCTATGATATCATAATTATTTTAAGTTTTCTTTCTTATATTGGAAAGAAGAGTCCGCTGAATGTAATAGAACTCACAATTCAATTTAAATTGTCTTTATTAGGAATTAATTAGCTCGAGGGATTTGAACAATTAGATCTGTTAAAAGTGTATTTGCTGATTCCGTTTTAGCACTTAACATCAAAGCTACAAATACAGAGAGTTCCATATGGATTTTGTTGTTGAGAGCCTAAATTATATAATTACCGTTGGGTTTAAATAAGGTATTAAATCGTAACATGTATTGGGTCATCCAGTGATTAAATATTGTCATAACAACACAAGGGTGTAATGACATTAAATAATACTTCATATGTCCAATTATTATGACATAATTTGAATTTCGATACTCAAACAATATAAGTTCAATCATGTATTTGATAATGAAATCTTCAAAAAACTTAAATAAAATTTATATGTATATACATAAAAAGTATTATAAGCCAAACACAATCCAAAATATATAATCTCACAATTGTACAAATAATTTTAAAAAAAACATTTTGGTGGAATGACGCCTTTTCTTTTTTTAACTTTAGCAAAGTGAAAAGAACATCATATTGGAATAGACATATTATTAATTTAACAAGGGAATTATTTTAAATTAATGTTAAGTAATAACCACTAATGTCATTAGACTATACTAAAAAGAACACGTTCATGCAATGATAGATTAAGTGAATTTTATCTCTAAAAAGGAAAATCATGACAATTAAAAGTGAACAGGGGTATCAATTTATTCTTTGACTTTATTAAATTTAAAGTTTTAAGAATGTGTTAGATGATAAAAATTATTTAATAGTAAGGGCAAAATAGACACAAAAAGTAAATTATTTTTTAATTTTCTAAGCTAGACAAGTATTGTTGGATAACTATTTTTAGTATAGTGGACAATTATTGTTGGACGGAGGGAGTACATATTGTTAGGACCGAAAATAAGAAGGTATAATGCGGAAGCTAGCAAAGCGAACCTCAAAAGACCATGAGTTAGAAGACAAACGAGAAATTTACCAAAAGACACAAAGATTTAACGTAGTTCGGTCAACCGACCTACAAAGGAGATGAGCAATCCAATATAAATATGAGAGTACAAAATATAGAGAGAAACAAATAATAAACATTTTGGTGGAATGACACCTTTTCTTTTTTAACTTTAACAAAGTGAAAAAAACATCATAGTGGAATAGACATATTATTAATTTAACAAGGGAATTATTTTAAACTAATGTTCAGTACAACCACTAATGTCATTAGACTATACTAAAAAAAACAGGTTCATGCAATGATAGATTAAGTGAATTTTATCTCTCAAACATAATTTAGTTTGGTAACACATAATTAAATTATTGTTATTCACATTCTTTTGAAGTCCTTATAAAATTCACTGTACATACAATATTAATAAAAACTTATAACAGTACATCTCCTCTATCAACTGCGGCAATATTGCACAATTATTCAGAAAAAAAAAGAAAAGGAATACCAATAAGTTTGATATTGACATCTAATCTAATTTAATTTAATTTATTTATTTCATGATATTGACATATAGTTACTGTCCCTATTCCGTAATTAGTACATTCCTTAACTCTAATATAAATTCATATAATTATAGTACCCAAAAATGTACAAACACCTCACATTTCACAGTAATTACTATAGTATAAAATTATTTGAATGTGGGCCTTGTCTAACGTACTTGTTCGAAATTGACCATATATTTTGTTGTTATTAGTTGCAGTTATATCATTTTCCTTATTCATATAGTAATTTATATTGAACTGTGAATTCCATAAATGTGGCCAGGGCCAAGTTTAGGAAAATCGACTACTGTTGAGGTGCAAATTAATGATTGTTGGAGGTGTGTCACCACATATTTAAAAATATGGGTGGGTGTAGTATGGCTATAGGATATTATTCCAACAACCGCTATTGCGCTTGTTAATTTAAAATTATAGATCTATCTTTGTTTAAAATTTCTTCGTGTATCTAATAAAAGAATTCGATGATTTTTTTTGGTAATTGATCAAGATTACATTCATCACAAAGGTAACGTAAAATTACGAAGCTATAGCTAAGCTAAGAGAACAACTTGCTATTATAAAATCAAAAACAAATTAAATTGAACAAGAGAATTAAAAGGAGTAAAGTAGTATATATAGATAAGTTGATGAACAATTTGTATAATCCCTTTACTGGCTCTAGAGTGGGGGTGGCGCCAAAATCAAATCCAATCCGCAGCTCAATCCGATTAAATTTGGGTTGGTTATTGATCCATTCATTCATTAGCTTAACCCATTCAACTCTCTAAAAATAGGGTTGACATATAACCCGAGTCAACATATTTTTTTAAAAAAAATAATTAATTTGATATGTTATATATAATCATAATAAAAAATAAAATAAAAATATTAGGTACTAAAATAGTTTTTAAAAAACAAATAAAACAATTGAGTTGAGTCTTGACTCGTTATATAACACTTTTTGACCCAAATAAATTAGGATTGAATTAGATCTTGACCCAATTATATCTATTTTGACTCGTCCAAATTTAACTCAACCTGCTCAATTTTCAACCCTCCTCTAGAGCTACCTAGCTCCTTGGCAACTGAATCCCTTTTTATTTTAATATAATATATCACAACTAAAACTGTGTTATGAACGAATAGTCTCTTACGAGACATAAGTGAAAAGTTCGTAAATTATGTGTTAGATGCAAAGTAAAAGCATGTGGGTCATATATAAATCACAAGTGGGTGGGAAATAAGTGTTCGGTTTTGGTTTTTCAAGTTGGGGTCGATTTATTATTTGATTTCGCGTTTGGTATAAGGGTCTCAAAATTTTGATATATCAAAAAATCAAATTTTTAATAAAATATTTTATTAAAAATATATAAATGAACATTTCTTTGACAAAAAAAAAGGTCAACCAACAATTAAATCATTCATAAACTAATCAAAGTAACAACAAATTTATTATTCAGATAGTTAACTTCAACTATTAATTCACAAAAGGACTAAAATGTTTTTTTGTCGATCTACGTCATGTGAAGGAATCCGTCTGCGTCTTTATATTTCTCGAGCAATAGTTGGAGGCATAATGTTCTTGACAAAGACAAATAAGATCTTCCAAGCACAATAAGTGTTTCATGGTGCAACACATCATCACTTAACGTAGTTTTAAATTTTTAAGTGTCTTATATTTTAATTTTGTTCTCATTTTATTTTTCATTCAGACTGAAAAATAATTTTAAAAACACCAAATCAAACCGAACCGAATTAGTTCGGTTCGATATTTGGTGCACATATTTTCAAAATCAAAATTTGATATAATCAAATTGAAGAACCGAACGCGTACCCTAATTAAGGTTATCATGTGAACCTAGTAATTTTTGGTTAAATTTCATAGAAGTCTTGTATTAAAATGTTATTTCCTTCGTTCATGTTTTCTTATTTGTGTTTGATTTAACACATTCTCAAGAAATAATAAATAAAATATTTTATAATATCATTTTTAATTATTATAAGTCATCTGAATATTATAAAATAAATAATACTTAATAATAAAAATAAAGTAAATATGAAAATTATAAATTATTTTTAAATTTTTTGAAGTGAACCAGTAAAATTGAACATGTACTAATTAAATATTGTTATAGTAAGCGCGAGAATGAACGGTAATTATAATTTTTGGGTCAAAAAGTGTAAGGTTGTTAGAGAAGTGACAACATACCGCTCCGCACTTAACGCCTAATTGCAGTTTTGGTCATTGTGTTTACTCTTTAATTTGCTGTTTTTTCTTAATCCAATTACATGTGCTATTGTGACGACTGGATAAGCTTTATTATTACTCCCTCTGTTCAATAATATTTGTTACTTTGCACAATTCTTAAATTATAAATAGAAGGGTAATTTTTTTATATCACATTTTGATTATAATAAATTTAATGTCTTGAAAAAATGTAATGAGGAAATGACTATAATTAATGATAAGGGTAAATTAGAAACTAAATGTAAAATTATTCATTAATTTTATAAGATAAACAACTATTATTGGACGGAAAGTACTCATTTTCAATTTTCATGCCTTGTTTGTTGCTATAATTATTATGTGCTTGACTTCAACTTTTTTAATCAAATCAAATCTTTTGGATATATAGCAAGCAAATTTCATTCCTCTTTTTGAGGAAAAGGACTATTGTTGAATTAGTTTAATTAGAGTAGTATTTTTAGATTGTGTGGTTTAATTTTTGTATTAATATATTCAAAGTTAAGTAATTTTTGTGGAAAAATCTTGATTCAAATTTTTGTATTTTCCTCAAATGACCGAAAAGAAATTTATGCAAATTTGGTTGTGTTTATAAACTTTTAAACTCAAATATAAGGTGAGACCTCAGAAGGTTTTCCTCCTAAATATATATATATATATTGATAAACAATTTTAAGTGAAATTTTATTATATATAATCTAGGAGAGTAGAATATACGTAGATCTTATCAGTATCTAATAGAAGTATGAAGACTATTTTCGAAACTTAAGTAACAAAAGAAGAAAACCATATAGAAAGCATAACAATTTTAAAAAAAATTATAGGATGAAATGAGAAGAAAATATTGTGCCAGAATGCATGCTTCCTATTATTGCTATCTTTTTCTCCATAACTTACTTTATTTTATATAATATAAAAATATAATGTAAATAAGACCACAAACTTGGCTTTTAGCTATGACTTGATTTGAAATCCTTTTTTCCCCACCTTGTGCCCTATGTCTCGATTTTGGATTTTGAATAGTTTATATTTGCACAACGTAAAACACATTCAAAAAAAAATTGCTCTATAATAATAGAATAAAAAATATATATTCCATCACAATCTTTGGATCGTTTTAATGGTGAAATCATACTTTCAAACAAATAATGATGAGGAATCTCTGCTTTTTTTAAGGCAAAGTACCAAAGGTAATCAAATTAGTGGGAAGACCATAAGAAGTGTCTTGCCATAAAGAAACAACTTTTATAAAATTAATATTTTCCAACCATCTTCTTTTGATTAATTAATAAGAAAAAAAAAGCTTTTCCCAAACACAACGTAAATCAAGCCTATATTGATTATTACTACGTTAATCATTCTTGTTTAAAGGCTTAAGCCTTAAACATAATAATGCACACCGCTCTGTGTGTAGTCCCATTATTCTAGTTGTCCTAGAGTACAAAATGTTAATTTAAAAAATAAAAAATATTTCGAGAATATCCTATTTCTTTTTAGGTGTGCTGAATATAGTACGTTTTTAAATAAGTCCCCTTTTCAATATGATGAAACACCAAATATTTTTAAACATCAATTTTTTTGTTAAATTCATTTTGTTACGGATTAAGGATAAGAGTATACAAAAAATCAATTAACTAGAAACTTTTTAGCACCAAATTAACTGGAGATTGCTGATAAACTTCATATTTTTTAGTGATGAAACCATTTAAATTTAATCATCCTTAAGTATTTAAACATGTATAAAATTTGGAAACATATAAAAACCAATAATAAAGCACAAAGTCGCAAACAATAACAAAAATATATTACTCCCTCTAGGTCATTTTTTTTTACCTATTGTACCCTCAATTAATTATTTTGAAAAAAGTAGAACTTTTTGAAAATCTTAAGTTTTTAATTCATCCAATTCCTAATTAATAGGGGTAAAAATGGTAAACTCATTATGTCAATTTTTTTTAATAGGTGTGTTTGCTAGGAGAATATTTTCCAAAAAACAAAAAGTAATTTAATGATACTTGAAAATTGAAACGACGGAAATCATTTTCTAGGGAAAAAAAAGAAATCGATTTCATAAAATTTAGCAAAATGACATAAATCTCATTTTCCTTGCACATATTTTAACTTTTAATTTTTTATCACTTGATTCAACTATAATAATCTATATATATGTTATTGTGAATCTCTACATTCTCTTTTATCCAAAGTTTCATCAAAATACTATGTAATTTGTTGATATTAGTATTAATATTTATTTATTTATTTGATTTTTTTTCATTCACCGTCCCAGCATGGAAAACATTTTCCATTCCAAACACACCCGTGCAATAATTCAGAATGTATTAGTCAAAGAGGAAATTGCAAGAAATAATTATTATAATAAAATATCTTATATTCCTCTTTGGTTGTACTCTCATGTATCATGTATGGGTCAGAGAGGAAGTTCAGATTCTGTATGATGATTTTTTAAAAATCAAATGCGTTTATTAATTAAAAAAAATTCCCCTCGGATTTAGACTTTTCTTGTCAAATTGCTTGAGAAAATTACATAGTTTGCACTTGTTATAATATATGGTAACTTGGTCTCATTTAATTTGGATATGATTTGAAATCAGATTAATTTGAAATTAATTTTTTTGACTAGATATGCAATTCAAATTTCATAAGTTATGTTTTATTTTTTAATCATAAACATGAAAATCTCAAAAATTATGAGAATTATCATAATTTTTTTTTGAAATTTATATAATCTTACCAAATAAGCAACTCACAATTCATAAATAAGACATCGAAATATCCTAAGGCAATGTATTGATAAATCATATATCTTCATGTTCCTTTTATAAATAAATATTTATCGTTACAAACTTTTAAATACACATAATTTTGTATATAAAGATTTATTAGTTAACAATTGTAGTAGTAACTAGTTTTTTTCAATATAATCCTTTTGTTTGGTACAAACAAGCTCTTCACCCGGATCATAAGTTTTTTTTCTTTCCAAAATTTAAAATGATGAAATAATTTTTATAAAAATATAAACTTATGAGTCAAGTTTTACATTTAAAAAGAATGAAATCACAATTAATTGGAATCTCAAATCCAATTTTTTTTTGGAGAATTTACAAATTTAAAATCATGATCTCAAATAACATATTTGTGAAATCCCACTAAATGAGGTATGGGGAGGATAGAATGTACACAATCATTGTCACCATTTTGTAAAAGCAAATAAACTATTTTCGAAAGACCCTCAACTCAAGTGTTCAATAGCTGATTTAAACTCATAATTTCAAATCACATATTCAAATGCCTATTTGAATTCCCCATTCTTTTAATAGCACTAGTGTTTCTTGAGTCATCAAACACAGCCTCCTCATGGGCCATGGCGTTATCAACCACCCATAATCATCGAATGTACCAGTCTTACGTCAAACTAAACTGTACAAGATAATTTGAGAATATATCATTGGTTTTTTTTTTGTTATATAAAAATAGGAAACTCATTTATATTAGGAATATATTGTTGTCCTCTATTGGAGGAAAATGAAGATTTTATTAGGTTTATATGGAAAAAAATCTACACTAACTTATAGAATTGAAAATATCGACATAGAGTTAGAATTTTAACTTTAAATATTTTTTTAAGTAATAATAATTGAGTTTTAAATGTAATATTATAGATATTTACTGAATTTCATAACACAAACACATAATTAAATGGCAAATTTTGTTCTATTTTAAAAGGAAATATTGTAAGAGTATTAAAAAAATCTCAAGAACATACAATGAATTATATGAGTTCAAAATTAATTAAAGTTTTGTTTATATTAATTAAGAGTACTTACTAACGAACATAGCGGGATAAGAGATACATTTATTTTCTAATAACTATATTTAATGCATGACCTGTACATTGCCTCTCTCAATTTATTACTATTAATAAAATACTTCACTTATATTATAAAAAAAACATAAATGGTGCTTTGCACCAATATTTGATCTGTATTCTTCATACTAGTACTATTTCATGCCCAAGGGGGAAAAGTAAAAAGTTTCCTAATCAAGATAGGTGTCACTGAGTCATTATGCACTCGAAAGTGAATTCATTTTTAGAATTTACGTGAGATTATTTGACTGGATATAAAAAAAATCACAAAAAATTATATAAAGAAAACGACTAATAATAAAATAGTGTTACATGAATTATGATAAATTTGTATAAGTATAAACTATTGAAAACGAATAATCTTGGCGCCCATTGACAATCGTTTGTCTCCAATATTGAAATTCTATGAGTACATCATGATTCATGAAGATGATTTATTTTCACATTAAAAAGAAGAAAATTCAGGGGGAAAAAATATTACGTCATATTTATTGGATTTCTGACCAGAAAATATAATTAAATGATACTCTACATGACATCAAACGTAACTAGTCTAAGTCACAAGTTAAGGACACACATACTTAACAACACAACAACAATATAATCCAGTCATGACTCATGAATCATGCGATCGAATTTTGAGAGAATAGAATATACACTGATTTTTTAAATTTTTGGTAAGATAGATAATATATTTTCGATAAACTTTTGGCTCAAATAGAAAAAAGTTCGAAGTATGACAATACAAATGTATAACAATAAAAAATCAAAGGTACAAAACAAATGAAGAAAGGGAATATTAAAAGAGGGTAATACATGTGGAAGAAAGGAAAACAACCTGATTACTATTTAAATTACTAATTTGTGGTGATTTTTAATTTGACATTTTAAGTTGTAACTAATAACGACATCAATTTATTATTAAAAAACAATAAAAAATTAAGTGATACTCCACATGACGTCAAACTAGTCTCAGAAGTCACGAGTTTAGGACACATATTTTAATTGCTAAGTTGGAGAAAATTTTAATCTAACATTTTAAATGTGAATTAATGACATCAATTTATTTTTGTAAAGAAAAAAAATATATTTGACTTTGAGTTAGTTTGATCTTTCGATTATTTTATTTATTGACATAGTTTTATTATTTTAAGCAAAGTCTACTACTTTGATTTGACGTTGCATGTGTTGAGCGTGATATCCCTACTAACATATTTAACTCAAATCTTTAAATTAAATTAATTTAACTATTTATTTCCAATCATTTTAGTCTACTTCTACTTTAATTTCCAAGGGCCAAATATATATTTTCACTAAGATTCTCAAAATGTATTATAGTTATCCGAACTTTAAATTAAATTAATTTAACTATTTATTTCCAATCATTTTAGTCTACTTCTACTTTAATTTCCAAGGGCCAAATATATATTTTCACTAAGATTCTCAAAATGTATTATAGTTATCCGAACTTTAAATTAAATTAATTTAACTATTTATTTCCAATCATTTTAGTCTACTTCTACTTTAATTTCCAAGGGCCAAATATATATTTTCACTAAGATTCTCAAAATGTATTATAGTTATCCGAACTTTAAATTAAATTAATTTAACTATTTATTTCCAATCATTTTAGTCTACTTCTACTTTAATTTCCAAGGGCCAAATATATATTTTCACTAAGATTCTCAAAATGTATTATAGTTATCCGAAATCTAATAAAATGACTGATCACTATACTATTTACAAACAAGTTTTTAAAATTTTTACTTTAGAAAGTTAATCAATCTCTATCTGATTAGACAAGAAAATCGGGGGAATTAAGCTAAAAAATAGTGAAAGTAAAAACTTTAAAAGTTTGAAGCTAATGGATCATTCATTGATGTAGCTCAAAGGCCACAGGCCCACAGCTACTTCGGCCCAAAAATGAGAAAAAATCTTTTGGGCTTACGCGGAAGCCAAATAGCAGGAAAATGGATGGGCTTTAACTCATTGGGTTGTTCGCCTAAAATAATTGGGATTATTTTCAAATATATACAATAAAGTAATTAGTCTACAATAAATATAATCATATTTTATTTACATAAAAACAGCCAAAAATCATAGTAAATATAAACCAACTATACGATATAGTTTGCCAAATTCATTGAAAGTATACAGTGACTATACGATATAGCTTACATATACATTAGCTATACACTGACTATATATTATGATATACTAAAAAACATAATATAGCTTAACTATACATGAAATATACACTAACTATACGTGAAGTATACAATGACGATTCAGAGTAACTCCGTCTCGCTAATTTTGATGATTGATGAGAAGACAAAGTGAGAAATACTTACCATTCATAGTAACTCCATCTCGTCAATTTTGATGATTGATGAAGAAGACAAAGTGAAATATACTTACCATTCAGAGTAACTTTGTCTAGTTAATTTTGATGATTCTATATCATGTTGACTAAACAATGATATTAATTACCTTAATGATTCTTCCACATACGATGTCATTATTATTATTTAAATGAAAACGAAAAAGTACATGTTTTTAAATAAAACATAACAAAAATAAAAGGACATTTCCATGTGAATCGAGTACTAGAAATCAGATTAAAATTTAAATATATCTAATCAATTTTAGTACCATACGTACTTGCATCTTGCAGCAAATTAGTCAATCCATTGTAAGATGATCCTCCTTCTTCAATAGCTTGTTTTGCCATTTCCTTATACTCTTTTGCTCTGTTTATGAATCCCTCTGCTTCTTCACTCACCATTACTCTCTTTATTGCTTTACTTATTTCTTCCCTTTTCACTCCTTCACTTGCTGCTACCTCCCATTTCACTGAACCAACCCCAACCCCAATTCTCAAAACATCAGTCACCAACTTCTCATTCAAAAATTGTTCAGCAAACAGGGGCCATGTCACCAATGGCACCCCTGCTGATATTCCTTCCAACATCGAATTCCATCCACAATGAGTCACGAATGCTCCTACACCTTCGTGATCAAGAATCAACACTTGGGGTGCCCATCCTCTTATGATTAATCCTTTTTCTTTCGTTCTTTCCTCGAATCCTTCAGGTAGACACGAGTCTTCGTTTTCTTGTTTGAATTTTCTTTCTCTGATAACCCAAATGAATTCTTGTCCAGAATCTTCAATTCCCATTGCAAGTTCTTGAATTTGTGATCCAGTGAATTTTACTCCGCTTCCAAAACAGATGTAAACAATAGAACTTGATTTCTTCGAATCAAGCCATTTCAAGCACTCGTGTTTATCGATAGAGGATTTCTTCCCTCTTTCTGTTTTATCTTCAATGTCCCTGTTGCACAGCGAAAGAGGCCCAATAGCCCATGATTTATTATCTTGAACTTTGGTATAATGTTCAAAATAATCTGGTTCAAGTTCGTAGAAACTGTTGAAGATAACTCCATAGCTTTTCAAATCCGCCTCCCTGACTTCATGAAATATCTGGAATATAATTGCCTCTTCCTCTCCTAGATCAAACGGAGACAACTGCGTTGTGGTCAGCCTGATTTGATGAGGCAAATTCGGTACAACAAAAGTTTCAGAATCAGATGACACATTCTTGAAAGGCTTATTACGTTTGATGCTTTCCGCAACACAGAGAGCAAAGAAACCTGTGCCATGGAAAACAATTCTTGGAATGTTGAATTTGGCAGCAGAATCAGTACTCCAAGGGAATAACATATCTGAAACAATACAATCGGGACGACACTCTTTAACAAGATTCTCAAATGGTTCTTGCATCATAGCTGTAGCTTTGAAGAAGTTTTTGAACAATTCAGGGGAAGGAACGAGATCGAGGCGTTCACATCCTTCAGGCAAATCATTCTCCACTGCTTGAAATGTTATCAAACGGATGTCAATTTCGATACCCAAATGCTTGTTTCTTTGAATAGAATCTGAGAAAACCGATTCATTGAGAGGGGTAGTGATTATAGTTGCCTTAACACCGCGTGAAGCGACGAGCTTAGCCATGTCAAGTGTAGGAATCATGTGACCTTGAGCCATCAGGGGAAAGAAGAAAAAATGAAATCGACTCATACCTTCAATTTTCAGTTTCTTTTTGGGAATGAGCTTATTCAGTTGTAATTGAAGGATTGCAAGAATTACCAAATGCATCATATATTAATAGACTTTTTTGTTCGAAACAGGGAAACTGTTAAGAAAAATTATTGCCTTTGCTATTACTCCACTTTGTAATGTTCATTGAATTTTTGCCCTACATGATTTCAAATTGTCGGCCACTCTTGAGCTACATTGTTCATCGACTCCTATTCCCATATTTCTCATTAAAAAATTGCGCTGAGCCAAGTTACTGTTTCAAATCCAGCAGTTTGCTGATCAAGAATCCTGACGACTTGGGATTAGTGCTGTGATGATTGACAGAAGAACCAGGTCTTTATCAGGTCTCAATAATGAGCTGGCAGTGTTTATGATTGACAAACAACTATAGAAGAACAAGTTCCTTTGCATGTCTATTCCGAGGAACAAGTTTTATGCACATAGTGAAAGATTCAAGTTCTTACTTAAAATACGATCGGAGACGACTGTTGATCAAATGCGACAAAGTAGAAAATATTGTCATGAAGAACACACACATCGATCCAACTCTCTTGTTAGTTTTCTGGATCTAAGTATCCAAAAATGACCATTCTGGCTACTGTATGCTTTCTACTTTATGGCGGCGTAAATAAATCTCTAAGGGTCATTTGGTATGAGAGATAATATTCCGGAATAAAATATAGAATTATTTTATGATGCATTTGGTTAGGAGTATTAGTTAGTTCCAGAATTATCCATCCCACCCATTTATACTATAATGATGGTATAAGCTATAACTTTTTTCTGTCTCCCATACCAGACAACCCCTAAGTTTTTCTTATTTCAATACTATACAAACCATATAGTTAGTTACAAATGTGTGAATAGTCCTTTGAAATTTATATTACGTGTAATACTTGGTAAAAGAAAAAAAAAAGATTACGTAACAAAAGATCACACTTGTAGAGGGAATATGGTCAAACAAGAATGACAGAAAATGGTAGACCCAGAAAACTATAGTCTAAACATTGTCGGGCGACTAATTAAAACTTAAATGAAGGATCCAACTAAACTTGAGATCTGGCGTCTCATAATTTTGCAGCATTCACAGAAGTCTTTGGCCTTATGGAAGTATTCAACAATTGCGGAGAGACATATTCAATAAATCAATTAGTAGTGATTATTCCATTTTAATTCTATGTATTATTCACATGTCCAAATTTCACGACTTTGGAGCAATTAGTCAAGAAGAGTTGTAGTTTGTTTTACTACCATAGTACATACGTCATCTTCGTGTTTGTGAATAATATGACGTGTGACGAAAGTTTTATGTTGATAATCGAGGTATCTGATACGTTGATTTCGAGATGACTGATCTTGGGTTGAAATATTCTTTTTGAAGTCATTAATTATTAGAAGTGGTGACAAAAGGTAATGATCAAATCAGCAAAACAGAAAACGTACACACGCATAATATAGAAACATACATGTTTTTTTTTAATCACTACTTAATGACCTGTGGAAGTATATGAAGTTATATCTTGTAGCAAAGTAGCCCATCCATTGTAAGATGATCCTCCTTCTTCAATAGCTTCTCTTGCCATTTCCTTATACTCTTTTGCTCTGCTTCTGAATCCCTCTGCTTCTTCACTCGCCATTACTCTCTTTATCGCCTTTGCTATTGCTTCCCTTTTCACTCCTTCACTAGCTGTTCTCTTCCATTGCATCGAACCAACGCCAGCTCCAGTTCTCATTACCTCAGTCACCAACTTCTCATTGCAAAATTGCTCCGCAAATACTGGCCATGTCACCATTGGTACCCCTGCTGATATTCCTTCCAGTGTCGAATTCCATCCACAATGAGTAACGAAAGCTCCAATAGCTTCGTGATCAAGAATCAGCACTTGGGGTGCCCATCCTCTTATGATTAAACCGTTTTCTTTTGTTCTTTCTTCAAATCCTTCAGGCAGCCAATCTTCATTGCCTGTTCTAATAACCCAAATGAAATCTTGTCCAGAAGCTTCTAGTCCCATAGCAAGTTCTTGCATCTGTGCTGTAGTGAAATCTGCTGTACTTCCAAAACAAACGTAAACAATGGAACTTGATTTCTTCGAATCAAGCCATTTCAAGCACTCGTGTTCATCGATAGATGATTTCCTCCCTCTTTCAGCTTTATCTTCAATGTCCCTGTTACACAACGAAAGCGGGCCAATAGCCCAGTTTTTTCTACCCACAACCTTAGTGTAATGTTCAACATAATCTGATTCAAGCTCATAAAAGCTATTGAAGATAACTCCATAACTCTTTGCATCCGATTCCCTGACAGCTTTAATCATGGGAGTCATACCCGTCTCTTCATCCGATTGCTCAAACGGAGACAATTGTGTTCTAGTGAGCTTAATTTCATGAGGCAAATCCGGTACAACAAAAGTTTCAGTATCAGATGTCACATTCTTGAAAGGCTTATTACGCCTGATGCTATCAACAACACAAAGGGCAAAGTAACTAGTGCCATGGAAAACAATTCTCGGAATGTCAAATTTGGCTGCACTATCAGTTGTCCAAGGAAGGAACATATCAGAAACAAGACAATTTGGGCGACATTCTTCAATAAGCTGCTCAAATTCATCTTTCATCATAGCTGCAGCTTTTAAGAAGTTTGGGAGTTTGTCATCAGAAGGTATAAGATCAAGACGCTCACAATCTTCAGGCAAATCATTCTCCTTAGCTGGGAATTTTAGCAAGCGGATATCGATTTCGATACCCAAATGCTTGTTTCTCTCAATAGCTTTAGAGAAAACAGATTCATTGAGAGGTGTTGTGATTATAGTAGCCTTAACACCACGAGAAGCAACAAGCTTGGCCATGTCAAGTGTAGGAATCATGTGGCCTTGAGCCATCATGGGAAAGAAGAAAAAATGTAGCTGACCCATTTGTGAAAATGCTTGAAGGAAACAAAGAAATGGAAAGTATGGTTGTTTTAAGTTCTAATTGCATGAGTGTCACTTTATATATACGTGGAATTATTAGTGACTTTCGTTGAAGTTGCATATAAGACTAACTTGTTATTCAAGTTGGAAGTAGAGACGTAACGTAAGCACTCACGTGGTTGATTTAACAGGCAAAACCAAACTACTCTTACCGGTTTGATTGGTTTAAGATCGGGATATTTAATTTCATGATTATAATTTTTTTAATTAAAATCATGGCTATAACATATATCAATTTTTACAAATACCTATAATCAAACATGAGATATATTTAATTTCAAAATTTAAATCGGAATTAACTTGCCTTATCAATGAATGAAACGGCAGTAGTGGGGTCCAGGGTGTGGAGATACCCAATTTCTTGAGATGCAAACTTACAGAAGAGAACATTGTAGTAAGACCAAGTGCAGATACAGGTGACATATGCCCTTCCGTCACAAGTCAAGTGAAACACAATTTTTCCTTTTATTAACCTTAATTTAAGAAGGGGTGTATTGTTCAAAGACGAAAACATTGTTTAAAAGTATGAGTGAGTCAGTTCGATTGAGACATTGGATACTACTCCACCGTCCATCTTTACTTGTCTACTATACTAATGTCTAATAATATTAGTTTATGAAATTAATGAATAATTTAATATGTTATATATATTTTACCCTTGCTATAAAGACTATTTAATAAGGGTGATTTGGTAAAATGACTCTTATCATTTACTGCTTCTTAATCATTGATCCAACTCAACTGTGAACGGTTATTAATGGTAATCTTCATTTCAAGTTAATAGTGAACAAATATTATTCGGTTATGTATCGTTTCATAAATCATCTAGAAGATGGCAAGATGCATTTTGTTCATTACCATTTGATTTTGGCGGAATACTTGAGAAGGTGGTGGTGACCACATAGGTGTAGCTAGGTGGGGTTCGTCCGTTCGAACGAATTCAATAATTTTTTCGTAGATTTTATATTTGTACTAGAAAATTAATTAAATATATATGTATATTAACTTGTGAACCCCAACAAAATTAATTGACGACTCAATGGTAAGGAAGGGACAATACAAATGCTCCTAATCCCGACTCCACCTTTGAGTGACCACTTCATAAAAAATAAAATAGAATTTGATTTATTGACCTAGACTTTGGAGTTAATAACTCTTTTTTCCATGCGTTTACGACTCCTTTATCTTTTTATATTGTTTAACTTGTATTGATTTGATATATTCTTAAAAAGTTTTAATTAGAGATATATAATAGTAAGCTAACATTATTACTGAATTTTTGAACTCTAAATTTAACTATCACTATTTTAATGTAATTATTTAATATGAAAAAAAACATACTCTTACTATTTACTTTTACTTGTCATATTTCGCTTCACAATAATCAATTTCATGAACTCTTAATTTGTAAAAATAAAATGGAGGGGGCAAGATATTAAGACACCTTGGAGTTGAGAAGTACTCTATTATTGAGCTAGCATTGGAGTATGGTCTATAGACTTTTAACGTTGAAAATAGGAGTAATAATATATTTATATTTTAAAAAAAAATTAAAAAAATGCAAAGTTCAAAATGAACCACGAAAGGAGTATTAATTAAGATACCTTAGGTGGGATGACCAGATTGGAGTGATGAGTGGATGACAAAAAATGGAAATTAAATACTGTTAAATCTTCATTGAAGAGTTTGGCAACAAATTAATAGAATGAGTTATTGAAGCAATACGTAGAAGAAAGGTAATCAACCAAACATAAACGTGCCTCCAATAAATGTCATGCGATGACTAAAATTTATCTTACTAAAGTAGGGTTAATGACAAAAATTATTTCTCCTGATCTATAACTCGAATTTAAAATGTTTTTTTGATCGATTTTGAAACTTTAAATTTTTTTAAAAAGTTAAGCAAAAACAAAAGAAAATTCTAAATCAAATTCCAAAAGTCACACCACTAAAAATTGCACTAACCTCAAAAATAGACAAAAACTTAGCAAAATGCCAAAATTCATTCGATAAATACTTCGGATGAAATGACAATACTAACCAGGGCGGAGCTATACTAAGCTATGTTTAAGCGGATATCTTTCGTCAAAAAATTACATCGTATATATATAAGTAAAATGATATTTTTAAATGGTTAAATAAGATATTTTAGACACCGTTAAAACAACAAAATTTCTTAGCCCATTGATTTCAGAGACTCAACTAAAGAAAACGTAAATAGAACGTTAGCAATTTTTGTATGGTCATTTTAGAAATAATAATTGTACTATTTAGTGAAGATCATTTTCTTATAAAATAAGAAATTAATTATATAAAAATATAGAAACATAAAAAATATAAAAAAGCGGTATAACGGACGTGTGGTTCAAAGTTAGTTCGCTCAATTGACCTCGCACCACATATAACAAATTTTCGGTATTACATGGTTTTGATACCAAAAGCTCATTCGATATCTTCGAACACAAACCAAATATGCAAATTAAACCATTCATAAAACCATTTTACATGTGCAAATTAATGGTTCTTAGTTCTTGAAACAGTGCATTCAAATCACTGTAAGATGATCCACCTTCTTCAACAGCCTTGTTCGCCATTTTCTTGACTTCTTTTGCTCTCCTCCTCATTTCCTTTGATTCTTCCCCAACCATTACACGCTTCACTGCCTTTGTAATTGCTTCACTTTTCACATTATCCACCACTATGCTCCATTCCTCTGCCCCAACTGCTACTCCAATTTTTAGTACTTTAGTTATCAATTGCTCATTGAAGAATTGCTCTGCAAACATAGGCCAAGTCACCAATGGAACCCCTGCTGATACGCTTTCAAGCGTTGAATTCCATCCACAGTGAGTCACAAAAGCTCCTATAGCCTTGTGATCAAGAATCAGCACTTGGGGTGCCCACCCTCTTATGATTAATCCTTTTTCTTTTGTTCGTTCTTCGAATCCTTCTGGAATCTTGCCTTTCCTAACTACCCATATGAATTCTTGCTCTGAAGCTTCAAGGCCTAATGCAATTTCTTCAATTTGGGAATCAGTAAAGTTAGACATGCTCCCGAAACAAACATAGATTACTGAATTTTGTTTCTTCGTGTCCAGCCATTGCAAGCACTCATGTTGTTTGTGGTCGACGCTTTTATGGAATTTTTCTTCGTTTTTTCTGTTGCAGAGCAAAATGGGTCCAATGTGCCATGCTCTTTTACCCAAAACCTTTCTGTAATAATCAGCATAATCTGGTTCAAGCTCATAGAAGCTATTAACAATGACCCCAAAACTTGTTGACTCGGATTCCTTCACTTGTTCAATAAACTTAGTCATTTCTGTTTCTTCTCGATCATACGGAGCTAATTTCATCCTTGTGAGCTTTACCTTGTGAGGAAGATTCGGGAGAACGAAAGGTTCAGTATCTGAACACACATTCTTCTGAGGCTTGTAGTGCCTAAGGTTCTCCGAAGCACAAAGCGCAAAGAAGCCCATCCCATGAAATACCTGTAAAATTAAACTTAACCTTTAAGTATAAATGACAACAGGGCGGGGAGCGTTATGATAAATCATGAAATGTAGTAATACCAATCTTGGGATATGAAATTTGGCAGCAGATTCTGTAGCCCAGGGGAAGAACATGTCAGCAACGAGAGCGTTGGGTTGACATTCATGGAGTAGTAGCTCTAGTTGTTCTTGAAGCATGGTGGTGGCCTTGAAGAATTTGGGGACCAAATCATAAGAATTCAATTGATCCATTCTTTCACATCCTTCAGGCAAACCAGCTTCCACTGCTGGGAATCTGATGGCTTTGACATAAATTTCTAGCCCCAAATGTTTGATTTTTTCAATCGACTGGATGAAGATGGGTAAGTTCAGAGGAGTGGTGATAATAGTTGCCTTTGCACCACGCGAAACGAACAGCTTAGCCATGTCCAAAGTAGGAATTATGTGGCCGTGCGCCATCATTGGAAAGAAAAATATATGGAGCTGGTCATCAGCCATTACAACTATTTTCACAAACACTTGGTGTGCGCGGTGTTTTAATACATTGTTTAAAGGTTCTCTACAACATGAAAGAACTCTCTTGAATGAAAGAAGCTTAGCTAGAACACGGAAGAAACTGCGTACGTTGGCGTTATCCATTATTTAGCATTGATTCATTTTAATGACACTTTCTTAAATTATGTGTAAACGCAAAATAAGACTGACGTGCCGTTAAGAATGACTCCCCAATTATCTTGTTAGAAATTGAAATTTTATTCGACTCTACAAACATGTTCAATTCTAGTTGAGATTCTACAATATTTGTTCGATTCCAATTAAGATTCCTGAATGCTAAACCATAAATCTTAGTTCATGCCTATATAAAGGGTATTTCAAGCCGTTTCATCAAGTCTGCCCTCCGACAAGCCTTGAAGCAGGGCATTTGTAGAAATTGAAAATTTTGTTGGACTCTACTTCAATTCCTGTTGGAACTCTACAATATGTGTTCAATTTCAATTAGGATTCTTGGATGCCGAACCCTAAATCCTAGTTCTTGCCTATATAAAGGTACTATATTCCCTTGAAAAGACATCTCGAATATTCCATAAAAGTAATGAAATATTCATGTAGAGGTCAAATCTAAATCATTCTAGTTCGAGAAATACGCCACTAACAGAAATCTTAGGAGAGTATAATAAAGGGAGCAACATAATTGTACCCTTGGACAATTGACACTGTAGCTAAATTTAACATTCTACGAATGGCTATTCATGGCACGAGCTTCTTTGATCGAATTGAGGAAGAGAAAAATATGCCCCGGGATTGAATGGATGGAATTCGACACTAGAAAGAATATCAACAAGGGTGTCAAGATGTGGTTTTGAACTTCACTTTGCATCATGGGGTTGCAAGTTTGAAACTAGTTATTACCTTAATAGGATTCAAACCCCATGCCCCCACCTTAGAGGTGTTCAACGCTTAAACCAACCCACCCAAACAATTTTAGTGTAATTGATCGCGTAATAAAATATATGTACATAGTTCGTCAAGTGATTAACAATTTATCCCTACTAGAATGATGATATTAATGGTTGCTTATTTTACTTTATTGAAAGATCAAATCTCTTTTCTACTGTAGAGATTATTTCGTCTTAATGGACTATCTTGCATGATTCTTAAATCTTGGTCCTTCACTTAATAAGGCAATTAGCACCTTTAGCATGACTTTGTGTGTCTTCACCCGAATTAGAATTTTCACACTGAGGTTTAAAATATTAAAAAAATTTAAAACATAAAAAACTAAGGAGATTCAACATCTAATTTGGAGGAGTAAAAAGCAACTTTCGATTCAAATTAGAGAAATATTGAACTTTATCTGCATTACTGGTCGATGATCTGATTTTGAAAGAAGTCGTTATCCTTCCACCCACTTGGTTAGGCCCCTAAGTCCATAGCCCAAGGGAGGCTCTACAGCTTTGAAAAAAAAGAAATTGTCTTGGGCCCCAAAATTTGAGCGGCCTCATTTTCTTTTTTTAAAAAAAACATGTTATAAGTACTTTCTTTAAAAAATATCGAGTATTACTTGTAGAAAATAAAAACTTTTCATAAAAGAGCAAAGAAGTAATAGAAGTTCAACAAATTATGAATACTATGTCTTGAGAAAAATTAAATAATTGGCTATAATAAACTTCATAAAAAATATATGTTCGAATTTAAGGCCTCCATTGAGATTTGGCTTTAGGCCACCGATTTATTAGAGCCGCCGGGCATAGCCCCATTTTGGTTGATTGCATATGACTATTCAATGTACTATTTTCCCCAAGAAATGTGCGTCTCATATTTTGCTTTGAAAATGGTAAGTCAAAAACTAGTTTCCAATCGCCTAAGACAAGACTTGAAAGCTACTAACGAGCTTTACTTTGCTATCTAGTTTCTTATGCAACAGCTTTGTTTCTTCCAAGTTTTAGCATATGGATCAGCTCCATTTTTTCTTCTTTCCCCTGATGGCTCATGGCCACATGATTCCAACACTTGACATGGCAAAGCTCGTGGTTTCTCGTGGTGTTAAGGCCACCATAATCACCACTCCTCTCAATCAATCTGTTTTCTCTAAAGCTATTCAAAGAAACAAGCAAGAAGGAAATGAAATAGACATCCGTTTGATCAAATTCCAAGCTGTTGAAAATGGCTTGCCTGAAGGATGTGAGCGTCTTGATCTCGTCCCTACTGATGAATTGTTAAACAACTTCACCATGGCTACAATTATGATGAAAGAACCATTCGAGCAGCTTCTTCAAGAATGCCGCCCCAGCTGTCTTGTTTCTGATATGTTCCTTCCTTGGACATATGATAGTGCAGCAAAATTTAACATTCCAAGATTGGTTTTTCATGGGACAAGCTACTTTGCACTTTGTGTCACTGATAGTGTCACGCGTTATAAGCCTTTCATGAATGTATCCTCTGATTCTGATGCTTTTGTTATACCGAATTTGCCTCACCAAATCAAGCTGACCAGAACACAACTGACCCCATTCGATCGAATTGAGGAAGAGAAAGATATGTCCCCGATGATAAAAGAACTCAGGGAGTCCGGTTTAAAGGGCTACGGAGTTGTCTTCAATAGCTTCTATGAGCTCGAACCAGATTATGTTGAATATTACGCCAATGTTCTGAGTAGAAAAACCTGGGCTATTGGCCCACTCTCGTTGTGTAACAGGGACATTGAAGATAAAGCTGAAAGAGGGAAGAACTCCTCTATCGATAAGCATGAGTGCATGAAATGGCTTGATTCAAAGAAATCCAGTTCCATCGTTTACGTATGTTTTGGGAGTGTTGCCATTTTCACTGCTTCACAAATGGAAGAGCTTGCTATGGGAATTGAAGCTTCTGGACAAGAATTCATTTGGGTTGTAAGACCAGATAACGAAGAGTGTCTGCCTGAAGGATTCGAGGAAAGAACAAAAGAAAAAGGCCTAATAATAAGAGGATGGGCACCCCAACTGCTAATTCTTGATCACGAAGCTGTGGGAGCTTTTGTCACTCATTGTGGTTGGAATTCGACCCTTGAAGGAATATCAGCTGGGTTGCCAATGGTCACATGGCCCGTGTTTGGAGAGCAATTCTACAACGAAAAGTTGGTGATTGAGGTTTTGAGAACTGGGGTTGGCGTTGGTTCAGTACAATGGAAGAGAATAGATAGCGAGGGAGTGAAAAGAGAAGCAATAACCGAGGCAATAAAGAAAGTCATTGTGGGTGAAGAAGCAGAGCTAAAGCGTACACGAAAATGGCAAGGCAGGCAGTTGAAGCAGGAGGCTCATCTTACACTGGTTTGACTGATTTACTGCAAGATATAAGTGCATTTAGTTCCACAAGTAACTAAGTAAACCATTTATTCCTATAACTCCACTACTATATGTCTAAAAAAAGATGAGAGCAAATAAAGATAACATGTGAGAAGTCTTACGTGTTACATATATTTATATTAAGTGTAAAACAAGTAGAAATATCTTCACACCATAAAATCTAATTTTGCCATTGCACAATAAACTCAGCAATGGAGTCTCGAGTGGTCAAACTCTTGAGTTTCCTTACAAATTGTATTGCATTACGTAGAATATCGTTTAGGTTCTCATACTACGACAAGTTTGAGAACTAACCAATGGTAGTGTCGGGCACCTGGGTACTATCCATATGGGGGACCCGCCTTTTATCAAATGTTTGCTACACAGAGAGTTTAGACTCTGTACCACCTTTCTTGGATTTCGAGCTCACAAGCATCACGTTTATACTTACCAGCAGGTACTTGGGCAATATAATCCCTTGCTTCCCCTTCTCCCAATGATGCCACACTTGGTACAGTAGGAAGCCAAGGACAAAAGAATGGAGGAGTACATATATATTATAATACAGCAGCATCATGGCTTGACATGAACAGACAATTTTCGCACTGGAACCCACGTGTCAGTGGGTATTGTCAGTAGTGCGTTTTATTTGCAGAGCAGCTCTAACAACATTGCCCCTTGTGATAATCCCAACCTTCACATTTCAGCGAACAGGGCTTCATCAGAAATTACATGCTGCTGACAAATTCAGTAAAAAGGAAAAAAAACAACAAGAAGAAAAGTGAACTAGAGGGCAAATTACCAGTTTACCATCAACATCTACAACTGGTAGCCGACGGTATTTCGTTTGGAGCAACAACCTATAATCAGCAGAATATCTCATGAAGGCAACTTCACGGTTAAAAATTGCTGAATGAATAATACAGATTCTCTCATTAGGTGATTAGCAAGTATATTATAGTCAAGCAGCAGGAGATAAAGATCAGCAAGAATTCTCTGCCTTACATAACACGTCTCTTGCAGCCTTCCCAAATGGATAGGTATAAAACAGAAATAGGCATTAAAAAGAATTTGAAAAGGTTACCAAAAGCACTAGCTAATTGGAATCTTGTAATAGCTTATAATATAAATAAGCTGACAAAAGCCTCTTTAATTACCTCGCAGCATCTTCAAGGTTGGTGTTTTCACAGACGGACAATGGAGTTGGTGTCATGACATCACCAACAACTTTTCCATTAGTTTTGCTCAGTAGCGTTTGAACCTCATTGAATGTCTACAAAATCACAGAATCAAAGCAAGATACTTAACAAGATAAAGAGGGAAACTAAACATAATTCATGGACTAAGAATTTCCTTGTACCACTACAAATGACATGTATTTAAAGTAATCTCCATAATGCTCTTTTCAGTTTGTTTTTTTCCTTTGATGAGAGAGAGAATTATCTTAGAATACTCTAATAAGTGGGTGTAATCCTAATTCCACCCTTGAAATGAGAGCCAAACTCATAAGTGAACATTGGCTTGTAATATCTATCACTCGCCAAAAACTATATCCTAGCATGTTATCGAACTATGGCATCCACTATTAGAACAAAAGATTATGACATACCTTCCAAGTACTATCAACATCAGGAAACAGGTTTGTGTCAGCTTGGCCAGCTCCTGAGTAAGAACATGAAATATATAAGAAAACAGAAGAAAGAGGAACTGAGGCATTACTTCTACCAATGGAAGATGAATTATACTTTTAACAAGGGTTCTATTTAAGGAAGCATACAAAGAAATAGTAACCACACATTCATCAAAAGTCAAACAGGTTACTATATTTCTCTCACTCATCAGTCATTCAGGGAAACAGTTTATGTGCATAATTAAAAGCTAACCTAGATCTCAAAGTTCTCAAGTAGTCAAAGCAGATTTACTCACGAAATAGGAATCTAGCCTGATCTTTTTCTGCTTATCTTAACCACCCTCCTCTCCCTATTTCTCCTTTGTTTTCTTTTCTTTTCTTATTTTCCTCCTCCTTTTCTTTTTTTCTTCTAAAGGCAGAAACCTCGATGTCCTCTAGCTGGTAAAAGATTTATTGGATATCTCATTGGCTCATTGCCAGCAGCCCAGCAAAACCACCATAGACTTGCTGCCATAATGGCATACAACAAAAATAAGGTATCCTGCATGTGCTCTTCATTCATATGTGAAGAGTGTTATATCTTCCAATTTTTTTCTTTAATAAATTGGTCAGCTGAATTTGAAAGGTGTAGCTCAGCAAGACTACAAACAATGTTTTTTTTCAGATTCAACATCAACAACAAACAATGTTGAATCTGAACCTCTATCATCATTAAGGCAGGTGTCAACTAATTAAAGAAAATGTCTGCTGATGCATTTAATAAAGAACTACTGCAAAAGGACATCTTGATTCCAAAAGCTTCCTGCTAAACCTTCTGGGAGCTATTTCTGAGCTATCTGTGGAATACTTGATCAATAAGGTAAATATTATGTTCAAATAATGCTTCTATTTGTAGAAATTGTCCAGACAATAAAGAATTTTCATGTTACTTATACATTAGAGGCAATTGCAATTGTGCAGTAGAGTGCCCCAGAATACAGAGAAATCCGACTGATTTGCTTCTTTAGCAACCAACCCTAGATGGTATTGCTTGATTATTATAGTCTCAAAGCACTACCTAGTATTACTCATCTCAGCCCCTTCCCCAGGACTCGAATCATATTTTCACCAGTAAAACCTGAAAAACCAAAGCACCAAAAGACCTGTCTAGATCTGTCCAGATTTTAGATATTAAACAAGAGGAAGAGACCCTTGCTTGTTTAATGTTACATGCCTATTTTAAAAATTCAGAAGTCACATATCACTCATGCAGTCTCAGCAGAATGTTATGCTACCTTACCAGAATAGGCTAATATCATCCTTGTCAAGCTTCTGGATTCCTAGCTCCTATT
This sequence comes from Solanum tuberosum, assembly GCF_000226075.1. Taxonomy (NCBI): domain Eukaryota; kingdom Viridiplantae; phylum Streptophyta; class Magnoliopsida; order Solanales; family Solanaceae; genus Solanum; species Solanum tuberosum. The sequence continues at coordinate 855,623 of NW_006239002.1, forward strand.
AAGACTCAATTTTTTGATTCATAATATTCAACAACTCATTCAGAACTTTGACAACTCGTTTGTGAATAGAATAATGAGGTATAAATATTATCCTTGAGATTTTAAAAATGAGAACAATGTGACATTGACATATTTACAGATTCCATGTTAAGAAAGCTACATCATCATAGCTACTTTAATATTGCTCATGAGCATCACTTAGAAACATGCTTGGCACCAGAATACAGCATTTTGAGAAAAGTTCCCAGAAGAGTAGTGAGGTTGCAAAAGTATAAATTTGTCCAGAAAACCTCAATCATACCTGATATAGAGTCGAGTGCCAGTAGGTCATAATCAGAAACAACGCCAACCTGCAACAATGTTGCACCATCTGTCAGTGCATCTATAACTTGATCTAAAAGAGAGCATTTACATTAAATTAAAAATTAAAAAAGGAGCAAGTGAGAGAGTTTCCTTTTAAAATAAAAAGATTAGGATAGCTGTCACATGCAAGACAAGTTGTCAAATATATATGATGAGAGAAATCATACTACAACTACAATAAAGACTCCTAACGAATAATGGACCTACAGTAAGCGCACCACCAACGTGGCTGAACCTTAATCCAAACTAGTTAGTATCGCTCATATGGATCTTTCTACTCTAATTATGCTCTATACTCTGCATGGATTTCAAGAGAAGACATTTTCTTGTTGCAATATTGTTGTATATGATTACATGCTTCTTATGCATCGAAGCGACAACGACTTGAATCTCAGTGGATCAAGGCAGCAACACCACTCTGCCACTTACAAATACCATGTTGTTTGCAAATAATTTTACCTACAACTCGACCCGAAATTGTACTTCAAGGCGATCAACACGAAACTTCCGTTACAATAACTTAGACGATAACATGTATCCTTGGGGCTGGAGGTACCTGCTATGGGTCAGACAGCAGACGACAAGTGCTGAAGTGCACACATCACATCTCATCTGGACTCTTGACTTAGAGAAGTTTAGCTACAATCTAAACGCAGACCGCAGTAGCTTTACACAATGGCTTTTCAACCAAGCACAATGACCAATTTATGTGAATCAACGGTGCCTCTCATACTAGTTTAAGTAACTACTGAGACACTGTCATCGGTATGTAAAATTTTGCATGTCTCACCCCAAAAGATTTTTATTATAACATGGACATATTTCTCCAAGCTCGGAAAAAAAAGGATACATACCCCAACTCATGCCTTTCTACAAATCCACCACAAAGCTTCTCTATCCCAAACCCAAACCCCGTCCTATTCCAGTTATTGCAACTAAATATTTGTGAGCCAAATCTATCTATATATAATAGGAGAGGAAAAAATGTCACATGTCAGCGCCACAATTAATCTCAAAATTTTAGTATTTAAAAAGTCAATTTAAAAAAGATAAATAAAAATATGATACACATGTCAGCAATTACTAAAAAAACTGCATCTTTCTGTTCTTCAAAATTTGATTTTAAAATATTTTTACAATGTAATTTTACAGTTAAAGCCAACTGTCAACACCCAAAAAAATTGGGATTTAATATTTTTAAATAAAATTTTAAATTTATGAATTATTAATATTAATTTAAAATCTGAAAATAAAATAAAAATTATTAACACTAAAAAAAATGATTTTACAAAAAAAAAAATACTATATAAAATAAAATCAAATCAAAAAGTTACGTAACTACTACATCTTAGGTATACTTTTTTTTACTTCATTTTTGAATTTTTTTGAAAATGATAGTTATCCAAATCAATATCCAAACGGATAAGTTTTTGAAATTTGAGTGATTAATTTTAAATTTTAATTTTAAAAGATAAATACCTAATTTTATTCCTAGAAAATAGTTAACCGCATAACACACGTTTAAATAACAAAAATCATTCTTAACTGCACCATTTACATCTTCCCAAAAACTTACTCATTTCAGAATTCTTATTCTCTTATATTTATTCAACTACTTAAACATGGTAATATTTTTTGTCTTTTCGTATTTGCTTCTATGATTAGTTCATGAGTATGAAGAGAAGATCATTTGATTTAGAAGAGTTCAAAAATAGATTCTGACAACATTGATATTTCTTTTAAGATAAGTTCATAGTTTTTCATATTAATGAAAAAGGAGTATGTTTAATTTTGTTTAAGTTAAGGAAGGAGTATGTGTTATACTATTAATCAATATGCTTATTTAAATATATACAATATGTATATTACATAGAAATATGACTTTATTCTCTTATGAAAAAAATATTCATCTTATTTCAATTTATGTGATGTTGTTTTATTATATTTAAGAAAAATGTGAATACTTTGTAATGTTTCAAAACTATTCTAAAAATAAATAAATTTTTAAATACAAGACCTATTTTTATGAAATTATATCAAAATATTTCTAACTACACATTACCGTTTCATGTTGGATTCCTAAAAACGTGGAACCATAAATCAATGTATGTTTAGGACTTCTCTACTTTCTTTTTATTTTTTGGAATTAATCAAACTTTTAAATCAACTATTTAAACTAAAAATAAATTGATTATATTTATATAAATTCTGCATACAAACAATTGTTAAAAACTTTCAAAATAGAAAATAAGAAAAAAGAATTTACAAGAATCTGGAAAAAGAAGAAATTAGAATAACTGAAATTTTTTTTTTTGATAACCGAGAAATCCGTCTGTGACCCGCCCTTTGGACCAATCACAGCCTTCTAAACTTGGTGGATAATGGGCCCGCCCCTCTACCCTTCTCCACTTAA
>NW_006239002.1:858503-877714 GCF_000226075.1 Solanum tuberosum
TTTTTTTTCTTTTAAAAATTTCATAAAGGCAGAGTATTTTTATTTGTAAATTGAATCCAAAAACAAAATTTAACAAATTAAAATAAAACATTGCAAACTCAAAATTAACGTACGATACCACTAAAAATTAAATCACACTTTTTAAAACTCTACTTTATATCAAAATAGAAATTACTCTTTTATAACAATTGCAAGGTCAGTTTTACCTCCCAAAAGGGTTAAATTGATTATTTATAACAATTGGAAGTTTAAAATAAACAAAATTTTACTAGAAAAATTAATTGTATTGTATTAAAGGAAAGTAATAGACCAAAATATTAAAATATTGAATAACAATCATATAAATTCAAATTCAAAATTTATTTATACATATAAAATATTTAATTGATATTTCACAAAATATAAAAATAATTATCAATAAAATTGATATATCTTAGATCAATATTGAATTGAATATTAGAATAATTCCAAACAATAACTGAAAGTAATATTTAAATTTTAGAACTAAAACAAGCCTAAATTTGTGCCATACTTTCCTACTCATATTTATTTTCATTTCAATACTACTTTTTCCTTTTAAAAATTTCATAATTCAAAGTATTTTAATTTGTAAATTGAAAAATAAAACATTACAAACTCAAAATTATAGATATCACTAAAAAATTAGATCACACTTTTCTTAAATCTATTTTATAGGAAATTAGCAACTACTTCAATATAACAATACAAGGTCTATTTTATCTCCCATGGGATTAAATTGATTTATTTATTTTAAGTGTTATTGTAGTTACTTAGAATTAATAAATTATTAACATAGTTTTTTTATTCAAATGACATAAAAAGAATAAAGTATAGACACGTAAAATTATTTGAAGTATTTGATGTTTGATTATCCTTAAAAGAATTCAACATAATATATATATATATATATATATATATAAAAATAAAAATTAAAAGCTATATAATATTTTATTAGTTATTTTTAATTATAAAATTATTACATTTTAAATCATCCGCGCAACGCGCGGGCATGTATACTAGTTGAGATAATAGCTAGTAACTAGTAAGACATCTCTGAACTATTTTGATGATCGTAATAATATCCTGGTAGTTTCAATTAGCAATAGGATTTCACATACCAGGAAAGCACCTGTTTAAAAGGAACTGGGGAGAAGCGGAGAGCCCAGGTCAGAACACTAAGGTGATAAATGAAGTGTTTTTCAGAGGGGAGCCTCCAGACATCTCTCACATTTTATCTAGGGATTAAGTTGCTTAAACAGTTTGAACAATACCAAAGTCAGATTAGAGAAGTCAACAGAACTCCCATTTGACTTGTGTATAAATTGATTAGCTAGTAAGCCACAAAAATATTTTCAAAATGAAAAGATGATAGAAGATATGACATTTCTGGATTGACTAATCAGAAGAGTTTCCCCCACCCTCGGCTCATTGCTTCTTAATCAACATGGCTAACATGAAACAGCATGTTGCAAATTGTTAACATTCAGCTTACACTTGTCCCAGTGAAGAGGCATCCTGGCACAAGGTATCATTTCAATTACAGGAATAAACTTCCCTCGCACCTCTTCATGGAAGAAGCCAAATGTGAAGATGATTTCCCTATGCCCCAAAATAAGGACATATAAAATGAAGGTGAAACCTTTCACATAATAGTGATCCCTTCCTAGTACTTTTCACTCACAAAGATCAGACTGTACTTGTTTGCAGAATATCTTAATGCAATCATGGAGGAAAAATGATATTTTCCCTGAGCTCATGGAATCAATTTACGAACATTGCTAGAGTATAACATACATCTATTAAAATACTCATCATTCCACACATGGAAGATATGGACTATGTAAGCTATTAACATACATCTTTCCAAGAGCTTATGGAAGTAAATTAAGAGGAATTACCAATTTCCAGTCATCATCAACTACAGGAAGCCCAGTAACTCTTTTTTCCACAAGCATCTCAAGGGCTGCAGATCAAATTGCAGAAATAAAGGAAAACAGAATTATGAGCATGTTTACAGTTAAATTTATCAAAAAGATATTTCCATATGTGTCTTTAAACTTTAAACCAGGGAAGCAAATCCAGAAGTACCTTCACCAACTTTAGTTGTAGTTTTTACTACATGTAAATCTTCTTTTCTAGTCATAAAGTCACCAACTGAGTAATGTCCATCGCTTGGCTGAAAAGTCAAAAGTAACTCATTAGGTTGAGCAACTCACAAAATTGGAGAAATTTCTCCGACCAAAAAAAACTAGCAAAATAAGGATGGTTAACATCAAAGCAGTTCTTCTACCTCTATCCCGACCTCCCTCTCCTCCTACTCTTGAATATCTTTGTACATGTTGATGTGTAATGTGATATGTTTCGATATTTGGTTAAATTTAGCTTCTTGTATATATCAATGAAAAAAATACAAAGTTGATGCAAAAGCTAAACATATGGTGCAGCATACCAAATCATAGTATGAGTATTGAAAGCATTAATTATTGGAAATCAAGCTAGACATGTGATGCAGCATACTAAATCATACTATGTGAGTGTTGCAACAAGTGTTAATTATTGTTATTCACAGTACTCAAATACCTTAACACCATAGTTCTGCTCAATCAACGGGAAACTCAGCCATGAATAATATCTAATATACTGTCAATTTATGTGGCACTGTTGAAATTTCAAGATTCAAGGAATTTTGAGATTCAAACTTCTGAATTTGGACATAGAAGTTATAAGTTTCTTGAAATAAAATAAGTCCAATAAATTGCAAAGGTTAACTTAAAATATTTTAAAAGGCATACACCAAAAAATCTAATCAAGAAAAACTTGTTTCACTCTCAAAATTTAAATTCTGAGACATAGAACGATTAGTTTTCTTAGAGAAAAAACCTGGAAACCAGGTATGTAACAGAGAGGTAACTCAAGTTACTTGGATCGCTCGATTAAAAAAAATTGGTTAATATTAACAATAAACGCGTCTGATATAATCTTGGTGACCAAAACGGAGATATTCTCTGGTAAATCTGAAACATAACTAAGAGAGAAAAAAAAAACGAATAGTAAGGCGTCCACTTACAGACTGAGAATTTGAAGTAGAAGCAGCGGCATTAGCGGAGGTTGAAGGAAGAGACGCCGGAGGAAGAGATCGAGAAAGTTTCTGTTGAGATAAACATCGGCGAGATTTAGCAACGGATGGATCTCCTGAAAGTGGACGGACCGAGCAAGAGAGCGTGGCCGGAAAAAGGCGATAGTTAAGTACGCAAATCGGAGAAATTGAGTTGAAATTGAGAACGGACTCCATTGAAATTGAAGGATGAAAATGTTGGTATTGTTGCAGAGTTGTTGATCTGATTCATTCAAAGAGAAAATATTGCGCGGAAATCGTGTTAATTAATGTGAAGAAGGAAAAGAATCGTGAGGAAAGAAGAGTCACTGTTCTACAGCGGAATAAAAAGCGTTGCGTGTGAAAGTTCCCTTTACTTTTCTTACAACGCCGTGAGTCTGGGAGAGTGACCGTTACTCACAAACCGCCCAGGGAGGTCGGTGAGAATTAAGAGTAACATACCCATTCGCCTCAGGGCTTTGCCTAGGCGGGGCTCTAGCAAAACGTCCTGAGATTTGAGTATGGGGCTTAGTTCTGTAAAGCCTCATTTGTTTTTATTAAGATTAAGATATTTGAATCTGAATATTAAGATTTGCTTTAAAAGCTAGGTGTCTAGATCTGAATATACATCTGAATATTAAGATGTGGTCTCCAAATCTGAACACTGAATGATTATTGTTTGTTTTCAATATCTAAATGTGCATATGAAATCAAACATTATATTAATAAAATGTTATAAAAAAATCATTTTCAATAAAAAATATTACTTTTTGATTAAAAAAATATCATAATCATCAAGCATAACATAAAAAAAAGCACGAATAAAAAACATTTTATAGGCACAATATAATATCAAAAAGTTCAATAAGTATGATAGATACTAGTCAAAAAATAATAAATAAGGTATCACATTATAAGCGCTTAACATATATTTTGGCTAATTAGAAAAACTAAAGAATTCTTATTTTTTTTCCAATAACCTTAATCCAATTCTCTAACTTGTGAACCTTTTACGTCATTCATGTTTTTTTGTAGCAGACACTTTCACAAAATATACTAACACATGTATTGTATAATGGCTATTCCCATCCAAGTCTATCTAATTTTTCCATATATTCTTCAAGTGTAGGTGCACTATTTTTTTAATTAATAACTCTAGAGCAATAATCATCTTCTCATCAATTTCCATCAGACGAATAAGTTTTTTTTCTTCCCCAAAACTTTTTTTTCCAGCTAAAACTGAAGATTGGGATGTAGATATGTATACATAGTTATTATTTTTAATTATGAATAGTATTTTTTCACTCAAAACCCTTGATGAACATCAATACACTAAAAAAATTATTGCAACAAGTGTTCTTGACAAACATCAATACACCCTAAGAAAATTATTAATATAAAAAAAATACTTGTAGAGATTATGAAAACTTACTGGTTAAAGAGAAAAAAATTGGTGTTTGATTGAAAAAAGAGATGAAGAAAATTTGTAGTTGAGAGAGCAAAAGTCATGCAAAGACCGAGAGAGGCAATACAATATTATTTTATAACTTATTAAATAAGTCTAAATGGTGTTAAAACTCTACTACAGATCTGATTCGTTCAAAACTTTTCAGGTCCATTAAGAGGCTTTTTGAAAAAAACAACAAATGGACTTAATGGGCTGAATCATAATCATTCACATTCAGACCTAAAAGTCAAACATACTTAATGGGTTGAATCTGAATGATTAAGATTCAGACCTCCATTAAGTGCAAACAAATAAGGCCTAAGACTTGCATACTAAGCGTCTGAATGTACATCCTCAACATGCCCAACGTCCAATGCTCGGAGCTCGCCTAACGTCTTACACAAATTATGTGTTAAAATCTTTAGTTAACATTGTTGACCCTCATAATTCTTGAATAAATGAATGATACTTAATAACTTTTTAATCTATAGATATAAAAAGATTGAGAGTAACTCAAATAACAAGTTGTAGTATCGTATCTTTACTATTTAGTAACATAGTGAAGGTGATTATATATTGCATAACATTTTTTTTTTTTAAAAAATAGCAAAATTTTATTTTTCACTTATCATTTGTCTTCATGTTTTTGTTATATGTATCAAAATTATCATATTTTATTTAGTTATTTGAAAGTAATTTTATTTTTATCATGGTAGAGTGATGTTCTTATTATAATACTAATAAGTTTTATTGTTTATTTTCTTTTGGGAAGTAAATTGTATAATATGATTAAAAATTTTTTTAGAAATAATGAATATTTTATTATTAGAAAGTTAAAGTATTAGATTATTTGTACTTGTATAATCATGTTAGAAGTTTTATTTTATATGAGTTTCTTTAATAGCGTTTGTAATTATTTCAAACTATTAATTTATTTATATAATTTTATGTTATTATATTATCATACGATATTGTAAATTAAATATTATCATACCAATTTTTTATTTCATACTACACATGGTAATAAAAATACAATGTTATGGTAAGATAACTTTTGACTTAAATTTTTAAAATACTTTAAATTTGTGCTTCAAGAGAAAAAAAAAATCAAACTTCTTCTCATATCAAGACATATATTCTGTTACTATACATAAATATTTGTATATTCTAAAAATCTGGTCAAACATCATAACCAAAATAAATATTTTTGAAGAATAGTAAAGTAAATCTAATTTATGAGATGTTTGTTCAAAAATGCATAATATCAAGACATATATTATGTTGCTATACATAAATATTTGTATATTCTAAAAAACTGGTCAAACATCATAACCAAAATAAATATTTTTAAAGAATAGTAAAGTAAATCTTATTTATGAGATGTTTGTTCAAAAATGCATAATATCTCTTCCAAAGGTGAATTAGGATATTAGTGAAAACCATTTACATCCAATAGAACTTAAAAAACAGTAGATAGTCCAGTTCCTATAGATCTGGTCAACGAAAATTTATAATCTTCGACAAACATAAAAAAAATTAATAAAAAGTAGTAGAAAATATTTATACCTTAAATTTTTACTTTCCTTCAATTTGAACAAATTATTCTAATTAATTTTATATATAAATATTTATCTTATCCTCACATTATTAACTTTTGCCTTTATTTTCACTTTTAAAATTTTATGATTTTTTTTTTGTTTTTAAAATTCGTATGAAAAAATTGTATAGAAAAAGAAATATTATTTTTTAGGTTAAAAAAAGTGAAAAATACTAGTGCATATGTTGATAATGAATGCTGAAATAAACATACATAAAAGATAAAACCAATCTCCCTAGAGAATCTATATACATGTCTTTTCGTTCGCATCTCTCCCAGAGAATCTCGCTCGTCATTCTCCCAGATCTCGCTCGCCACTCTTACTCACCTCTCTCACTTTATACAAACACAAATGTATAATTTGCGCTTGTGTTTGTATAAAACGAGAGAAAATTGAATATAAAAAAATACGAATACATATATTTTCATCTTATACACTTATAATTATACAAATACAAATCTTTCCCTACTCAAATTTTCTTTTGTCTTTCTCTCTTTCTCGCTTTATACAAACACATATTATACAATTGATTCTTTTATATATGTATACCGAAAACAGATTATACAATTGATCTTTTGTATATGTATACCGAAATATACATATTAATAGCCATAGCAAACATAAAGTTTGCTATGAAACGCAATTATACAAACTATAACTATAGCATACAAATATGTTTTTTTATGTTTGCTAAACCTAAAATTTACTCTTTTTTTTAAATCATTCCAATCATATTGGTTTCTCTTCAGTATCGGTAGGTTCGGTTAATTTTTTACTTTTGAAATATCACCTCAAAATATACTACTATTAAAATATTTCTTTTGCAAATATGTTCTTGAAAAAAGTACTTTAATTCTTCATCAAGAAGACAAAAATGTAAAACTTTGTTGCCGTATTGTTTGATCTTAAACATTTAATAGGAGTGTTTACATAGCTTTTGTTGTATTGTTTAATAGAGTATCTATTATAGAATCTTGTAATTTTAAACTTAATTAAATAAAAGTTAATTAAAAAGCAAAAATCCAAAGTTGTCTAATCACTGGCGGCCTAGGACTTAGGTTATTTATATTTGGAAATTATTATAAAATTTATTTATATATTAAATTTAACATATTATTAATATATAAATTATTCGGTTCGGTTCGGAATTGTTTTGATTTTTTTCATAAATAAAAAAGAACATCTCCATTATTCGGAATGATTATACACTTAAATAAAAGTTCACGATTTTATTGAAAAAATAAGATAAATTAGTTCGATTCGGTTAGATTCAATCGATTTTTCATATTCTTTTCACCCCTATTTATATGTGCATACCAAACCAAAAGCATTTTAGTTGACCATCCCTCAAACTTTTTATTTTTGATGGTGGTTTTAGTTAGATTTGAGTCTGTATTATTATTATTTTTCTATAAATAAGTTATATTATATAATTCAAATAAGAAAAGTATCAATACATAATATTTAATTTGTTTCCAAGTCCAAAATATTAGACAAATATAGTCAAATTACTATTCTTAAACATAATAATCAGATTACTATTATTAAATATTTAAAATATAGTGAATGATTATTTTGTATATTATAGAGTGTTCTAATAAAGGATAAAAATTCAACCAACATTCCTAAGGCCAATTTGATTTTCTTTTAATTGTTTTTCTTATTTTGTTTGTTTCGAGAATATTAAGAAATTACATAATTGAGTGATTATTCTGCTGATTATTATATAACAGGAACACTTATGATGTTGAGACGTTGTCACCGAACACAAATACACAATTTGATGATGACTCCTTTGATTCCGTCTTTTTACCATTTCCGAAGGATACCTTTTTATATATATAGGGTACGTTTAATTCACTACTTAATTTTGTTCCTTCTTTTTGTGTGGTAGAAGTGCATAAGTCGCCGACGTCGGAGTTCGGTCGGCCTCACTTTAGAGGTTGCCGGGCTGCGGAGGGTTATGAGGGCAAAATCAATTTTTAATTATTTATGTCTAAACGTGATATCAATATTAATTTTCACTCAGAGTTACAACACTGATTGGCGTAATTTTTTTTAAACCCACCCTTCTTTGTATCGAAGAAGACTCGTTGATATTCTCATATCTTAATTCTTATTCATTAGTTTTTTTTTAATATAACAAATTTTCCTTATCTTAAGGTTTCTATGTCTGTTGAGTCTATAGAATAATCCTAATCGAACCAACATGGGTTGTGGTGCACTGGTGAGAGTGCTTCACCCTTAACCAGAGCCCTGAATATGGAGAAAATCTGTTGGGAGCGCCACCCTCGAATGGACCCTGCAGAGCACGATTTGAATTTAGTCAGAGCTTCGAACACCGAGAGGGAAACCGAAAAAGAAAAAAATCCTAATCGGAATTTCTCTAACAATCTCACTCGCACAAAAATAATTTTCTAATGTTTAACTAATCGACTATTTTAGATTTTATGATTTATTTAATTTAAAAATTACTTTTGCCAATAGTATAACAATATTTTTTGCTTATACTATGAATTATTTTAAAATAGAGGAAGTTGAATGAGTCGCTCATGTAGCCAATAAGAAATCTCCTTATCGCAACTGCCAGCTAACAGTAGGGATTTCATCGGACCACGTCAAGTGGGGCCCACTTCCCTCCTAATCGAACGGCGTATATTTTGCTCCGTAAATTATCTTAGGGCTTTGCTTACACACAAAAATCCCAAACCCATTTTAACTTGTATAAGGAAAACAAACCCTTCCCAAATTATTCCTTCTTCTGCAATTGTGCAGTTTAAAGCTGCCCTATATTTTTCCCTTATCTTTTTCTCCTACACAAACCCTTTCCTCTTTTCGGCGTTGCCGGCGGCGATCCTTTGTCTCGTCGGATCTCCGACCTATCCACCTTCCCTCTCCTCTCTTTATCATCTATCCTACTAAAAAATCGAAAAAAGCGAAAAACATAATCTATCGGAAAAACATCAAAATTTCTAGGGTTTCAGTATATCTTCTACTTCTATCAATTTCGAGTTCGATAGACGTCGGCTTTTTGAATTTATTTATATTGTGAGATTTTGTATCTGCGAATAAAAAGAGGAGAGGGAAGTCAAAAAAAAAATCACAAAAAAATCTGAAAAAAGAAAATTATTTTGGTTTTTGTGTTGAATTTTGATGGCGCAGGTTCAGGTGCAGCCACAGGGTGCGAATGCTGGTGGTGTGAACCAGTTTGTGACGTCTCTGTACGTGGGTGACCTTGATGTCAATGTGACCGATTCACAGCTGTATGATCTGTTCAATCACCTAGGACAAGTTGTTTCGGTTAGGGTTTGCAGGGATTTGACTACCCAGAGGTCGCTCGGTTATGGTTATGTCAATTATGGGAACCCGCAAGATGGTTTGTTTTCGCTTTTGACTTGACTTTACTCTGGCTTTGTTTTGAAACTGAATTGTCTAATTTCGTAAATGCAATAAATACTGTATTGATAGTTGTCTAAATGGAGCTACTTGTATTCATTATGGCCTACAGCAACTAGTTTGTCATTGAAACATACTCCCTCTGTTTCAAAAAAAAATGATATAGTTTGGCTTGGAATGGAGTTTAAGAAAAGAAAGAAGACTTTTAATCTTGTGGTTCTAAATTAAAGTTATGTCAAATGTACCAAAATGCCCTTTAATCTTGTGGCTTTAAACATGCCACGTGTTGCCAAAAAAGGAAATGGGTCATTATTTTTGAAACAGACTAAAAATGAAACAAGTAGGTCATTTTTTTTTTAACGGAGGGAGTAATTGTTATCATTGTTGTTTTTTGGTGTTCCTTGTATGCCCAGAAATTTGAACTAATAATTGCCACAATTGGTTTGCTGGCCTGCATTGAACTAATAATTGCCACAACTGGAGTTGATAATGAAAATTTAAATCATCTTTTTAAATATCTTTTGAGGTTACATTGAGGAGCCTAGTATTCACATGATATTATTCTCCTGTGTTTTGTGGTCTAGATGATCTAAGTTGTGAATTTCTCAGCTAGGTGTTAATTTTCTTTTGGGTAAGTGCAAGCTGTTGTATTATGTGGGAGAAAGATGGTCTCTTTTTTGTGATTTTTGGGAGGGGTACTTTTCTTTTTGAAACTGGTAACATAGGGGTTCTTTATTTTTTTTTTCATGTTTAAAGGTAACTTTCTCCATATATCAACAGTCGGCCTCTTCAGTAAGAATTTTTTTGTTGTATGTGTGTGATGACTTATAGAACACCATTTGGGAAAATAAACTGCGAGTATCCTATTGTATTGCAACTGCAATTGTGCTGCTTGCAGTGACTCTTTTGGATTAGCAACCTAGAATATATCAGTTAGACAAATGAGAAAGTTACAACTGGCTGTTTTTTTTGGTTGTTTTTTTCAACCCTTTTCTGTAAGATGGAAGTGTGAATCCTTGATATTTAATATCCTGTAGTCCTAGAGCTTTTTTCTTATTTGAGTACAACTGGACTAATTTCCAGTTTGACCTTACCACCTAATTTTGTGTTGGTGCACGCTTGAGTGCCTGACTGTTCAGTTATTTGATAAGTATGTACATGTGTGTGTATGTTCCTGTGCTGATATTCCTTGTGTTGTGGCAAGTTTGTGCACATATTATGCTATCATGTCCATCACAATTTTCCAAGTGGAATGAAGGTACCTTTTAATCACCAAATCAGTCTCTTATAGTATTCTGCCTATGCATCTGTTAGTCGTCAGTTTTTTCGTGTCCAAAGCACTACAAAATGTTAGTCAGCTTCACTAATAGACTAAAAAAGACAACCATCACCAGTAGTGGCAAGGAAAAAAAAGAATGCTTTAGCAAATCATCCCTCCCGTTCACTTTTAGGTTTTTTATTGTGTTTCTTGAACACATTTACCCTATTTTTTGTTTGGTGTCTTATTGACAATTTTAACAATTGTATTCGTAACAGCTGCAAGGGCTTTGGAAGTGCTAAACTTTACTCCTCTCAGTGGAAAGCCCATCAGGATAATGTACTCAAACCGGGACCCAACTGTTCGAAGAAGTGGCACTGCAAACATATTTATTAAGGTCTTTTTATGGAATCTGTAGAGATTTTGTCTTGTTTGATGGATTGGAAGCTTTTTTACCATATTCTCAACCTACTTCCTTTGCTGTTTGTTTTTTTAGAATTTGGACAAGGCAATTGACCACAAAGCACTACATGATACATTTTCTGCATTTGGAAATATCCTGTCTTGTAAGGTAGCTGTGGATTCATCAGGTCAGTCCAAGGGGTATGGGTTTGTGCAGTATGACGGTGAGGATGCTGCCCAAAAAGCTATTGAGAAACTGAATGGTATGCTGCTGAATGACAAGCAAGTATATGTTGGACCCTTCGTTCGTAAGCAAGAAAGAGATAGTGCTGTAGATAAGACAAGATTTACCAATGTCTTTGTGAAAAATTTATCTGAAGCAACATTAGAAGAAGATCTCAAGAAAGCCTTTGGTGAATTTGGTACCATTACTAGCATTGCAATTATGAAGGATGAAGATGGAAAATCTAGGTCCTTTGGATTTATTAACTTTGAAAATGCTGAAGATGCTGCGAGAGCAGTTGAGGCTTTGAATGGTCACAAATTTGATAACAAAGAATGGTTTGTAGGAAGAGCTCAGAAGAAATCAGAGAGGGAAATGGAATTGAAAAATCGATATGAGCAAAGTGCCAAGGAGGCAGTTGATAAATCACAAGGTTTGAATCTATACATAAAAAATTTAGATGACAGCATTAGTGATGACAAGCTCAAGGAAATGTTCTCTACATATGGCACAATCACTTCATGCAAGGTGAGTTGCCTTTTCTGTTTTTCAAATTTTAAATAAATCTCCAGTTCTCCAATTTGATTGGAAATGTAGATTTATTTATTTTTTGAAAATTGTAAAGTTGTATTCATCAACAATGAGGGTATACTGGCAATGTAGAGTTTTTTTTTTTGACATTTGCTGTTTATTCAAATAGGTTATGAGAGATCCTAGTGGAGGAAGCAAAGGATCAGGATTTGTTGCATTCTCATCTCCCGAAGAGGCTTCAAGAGCGGTGTGTTAGTTTAACTCTTTTAATTCAGCAGGTAAAAGTCAACTGAACACGGGCAAGATAGAGCTTTAACTTTTAATTCTTTCCTTTGCAGCTTGCAGAGATGAATGGAAAGATGATTGTTAGCAAACCTCTGTATGTTGCCCTTGCGCAACGCAAGGAAGAGAGAAGAGCAAGGTTACAGGTATTTCTATTCATCTTTCTTTGGGCTTAAAGAATTGAAAAAAAAGTGCATGTAGTTTGTCTCTGTTCAATGCTATCTCTTTCTGAATTTGTTATCTGATTTTGCAAGAGAGCCTTTGCTTATTTGTTGACTTTGTCAACTTCTGACTGAATTAGTAACCAAATCTTTTACCATCTTAAAGATTTGTTTTTGTTTAATAATCCATTGAATTACTTTTGAGTTTTTCACAACTGAGCAAAGAAAACCAAAAAGAGAGAAAGCCTTTGGGGCGTTGTTACAGCTGGTGTCCTGAACCAAAAGTGTCATTTTAAAAAAAAATAGATGATAAATTGATGGTGAATTCAAATCTTTTTATTGTGTAGCTATTCTAACCTCCCATATATCACCGTAGTGACAATAGGTTATCTTGCCTCTTTTGAATATAAGCTCTGCTCCATGCTTGCTAGATATATCAATTTAGTAGGCATTTACCAACTTATCTTATTTACTCTATAGTCCCTTACATGGTGATACTAATACATATTATTTTTCTTTGTTTGAAAATGTAGGCTCAGTTTTCTCAGATGCGTCCAATTGGAATGGCATCTACAGTTGCACCTAGAATGCCTATGTATCCTCCTGGCGGTCCTGGTCTAGGTCAACAAATATTCTACGGCCAGCCACAACCAGCCATGCTTCCCCCACAAGTAATAAATCGTTGTGGATATCCGGTTTAAATGCTCTCGTAACTTAGTACCTTTTGAATCTTGCATGTCTCATTTTCTGATGTTGATGAGCGCTTCTCAATTGTTTTGCTAACTAACAAGTAGTCTCAGATCTCAACCACATCCATCAGACAAGGTGCCAACTTCAAATACAGAAAAGACAATGTAGGACATAACATCTGAGACTAATAACAAGTAGTCTCAGATGTTATGTCCTAGATTGTCTTTTCTGTATTTGAAGTTGGCACCTTGTCTGATGGATGTGGTTGAGATTAGAGGATACGAGTTTAACATTCCTCATTTTATAATGAGAGCTCTCAAGCTCCTCTATAAATTTTTCTGAAGCATGCGAGACATATTTTCTGACGTTGTTTGGATATTCCTTGCTATCACTGAAAAGTTTTAATGTGAGTAGGAGGCTTATTAGACGGAGAGTATTGATGAGTTGCTGATGCCTTGTCCTGTGATTACAACTCAATAGTTTTAGAGGGTGATCTAAAAAGACTAGGAAGTTAAAGATGAAGAGAAAACATTTCAAATAAATGATAGAATGAAAGAAAATATTATTATTTTGTTCATTTATCTTGTACTCAAATCGCATTTAAATATTGTCTGGCTTTGAGTTAATGAGGATTCGTATGATCAACTGGAACCACATACCCGAGCTAATTTGGAATTTGAAGTGTTGCTGATAAAATTGAATTGTGCTCATCTACTTTTTTTTTACTTGTCAGGCTGGTTTTGGATATCAGCAGCAACTTGTACCTGGAATGAGGCCTGGTGGGGGCCCTATGCCGAATTTCTTTATGCCCATGGTTCAGCAAGGGCAGCAAGGTCAACGTCCGGGTGGCCGACGTGGAGGTGCTGTTCCATTGCAGCAAGGACAGCAGCCAGTTCCGCTGATGCAGCAACAGGTTTGTGGCAAATTTGGTTGTCATTTGTATGGTGTGTTTATAGAAGTGCTCAGAGTTTGATTTCATATCAGATGTTTCCGAGGGGGCGTGGATATCGATATCCTCCAGGACGTGGCCTTCCTGATGTTGGCTTTCCAGGAGTAGGTGGTGGCATGTTCTCTGTCCCATATGATATGGGTGGCATGCCTGTGCGTGATGCAGGAATTGCCCAACCAATTCCAGTAGGGGCTTTGGCTACTGCTCTGGCTAATGCTTCTCCAACAGAGCAAAGGACGGTATGATTCTCCTTCTATAAGAGCTAAAGCTGATTTCCATGAACATGGAAGGAATTGTCCTTTTCTGTTTTCCTGTTTCATCACCATAGTTTTTAGCTCGAGTTTCCTGCCTAAAGAGATAAATTTATAAAGGCTTCTTGGTCGAAAATAAAATTTGAAAGGTGTAGGGAAACAAAGAAAAGTTGCACCTTTTGACTATTTTCTTGAGGATGGTAACATGTTATATTCATCAGCTCCCGAATCAGGGCTGATATCTAATATTTACAAGTACAAACCCCAGTAATTCTTACAAGGAAGCAAAAGATCTTTCAATGATGTTGCATCATCTACAAATTGTTCTTTACACCAAAAATAAAAAAGAGAAATGTATGTTCTCTTGGTTATCAAAAAAAAAAAAGAAATTCATATTCTCATGATTTTCTGGGTTGGGCTGCTCTTGCCTCCAAATTATCTTGCATTCATCCCCTTCAATATTTCCCATCAAATGCAAGTTGGAACAATCTTCCACCATTCCTTGTGACATGTTCTCCCCTTCATACTGTTCCATCTGCATGTCAGGCCAAAAGTGTCCTTAGGCATCACCCAAGTAGTTGATACTGTTCCATCTGCATGTCAGGCCAAAAGTGTCCTTAGGCATCACCCAAGTAGTTGATACTGTTCCATCTGCATGTCAGGCCAAAAGTGTCCTTAGGCATCACCCAAGTAGTTGATACTGTTCCATCTGCATGTCAGGCCAAAAGTGTCCTTAGGCATCACCCAAGTAGTTGATACTGTTCCATCTGCATGTCAGGCCAAAAGTGTCCTTAGGCATCACCCAAGTAGTTGATACTGTTCCATCTGCATGTCAGGCCAAAAGTGTCCTTAGGCATCACCCAAGTAGTTGATACTGTTCCATCTGCATGTCAGGCCAAAAGTGTCCTTAGGCATCACCCAAGTAGTTTCAACTAACTCTACAAAAAGTTGCCAGAGATGTCTAATAAAGGTTTTCTTATTACTAGCCATGAAAAACTGAACTTTGAGTGGTGCTGGACTGCCCTGTAGATGATAGATAGTTGTATGCTGCTTAATTTCAAAAAAAAAGATAGTTGTATGCTGCTGTGACTGTGAATTTTGAGTGGTTGCTCCCTTTGACAACACTGCAAGTAAAGCCTTCTAGAATCAGTGATTCTGTTAACCTCCCAGTCATTGAGAAGCCTTCTGAAGGATAAGTTCCAACCCTTAGAGCTCCAATGTTCTTCTATTGTGGCATTAGGTGAAGATGAGAGGAAAAATAAATCAGGGAAAAGGGCTTTCAGTGCTTCGTGACCAAGCTAGAAATCATTCCAGAATGAAGTTCTCCCATTTCTCATCTCAAAACCCGTGCTTGTTACAATTTTCTCCCAGAGATGCCTTGCGGATTCCAATTGCTCACCCATGTAACTGATGACCCGTCTCTGTAAAGCTTGCTTCTTGATGTTGTATCTCCAAAGCCATTTCATTAAGTCTCTTGTTATGTAGTGTTAGATTACTGATGTCATACCTCCAACTCTCTTGCTGGAAATGAGAGTCTTCCATTTAACAAGATGAAGTCTTTATGTCTCCCTGCTGTCCTCCCAAATTAAATTCCTCCGCTGATCAATTCTTCTTACCCTTTTTGCTTTGACTGGAATAGGAACTAAGAACATGATGTATGTGGGGAGGGAGTCCAGGACAATGTTCACCAAAATGACCCTTTCCCCTATAGATAAATACTGAGCTTTCCTCTTGGCAATTTCCTTTCACATTTATCAAGTACCCTCTCTCACATGTCTGCACCTTAGTTCTTAGCTCCAAGGAATAATCCCAAATACTTTTTTGGTAGTGATCCTACTTCACAACCCAAAATGCCAGCTAGAATTGGACTATTTAGAACTTTGGGATTGGAAACATCAAGCTCTTCCTCCAATTAACCTTTTAACATATCCGAACTTATTTTTCCTATTAAACTGAAATAGTTTCAAGAGTTTGATAAATTCAAGTTAAGCATGTCAATGCAGTTTTGGTTCTACTTGTAGATAGGTTTGGTTCCTATAAGCTATGGGGCGAAGGTATTATGCTGGTCTTTCATTTTTTCTTTAATTGTTCTCCCTTTATTTTCCTTTTGGTTCACCTGAAGAGTATGGACTTGAGAAATGCCAAAGTTTAATTGCCAAATGCATACTAATAATACCAGATCATTCCAAATTTGACAAGACATTTATGTCTACCAAGCAACACAGATAGTTAATTCAACCATTCTCTCAAATTATGTAATGTACAGCCAACCCAAGTTCTACTAAAAGCAGTGGAGGGAGGATCTTGTTAAATACTATCGAAGACATTCTTTTTTTTTACAGCACTTCACTTTAGAAAAATGATGTCAGATTTCTGGATGAATTTTCCTGATGCTGCCTTTTCTCTCTCTCCCCCTTTTATTTTAAATAAACTTATAAAGAAGAGGTGTATCCAGTCCTATGTAACTTGTTCTTAACGTCTAAATGCCAACAGAAAAATATAGATGTTAAAAGTTGAAACTGGTGAGTGTTGATCATGCTTTACTTTCCCCTTTGGATAATTGCTGTGGTTTGTCTGCAGATGCTAGGTGAAAATCTGTACCCCTTGGTCGAACAGCTTGAACCAGAAACAGCAGCGAAGGTAACTGGCATGCTTTTGGAGATGGACCAGACAGAGGTATTGCACTTGCTTGAGTCTCCTGAGGCTCTGAAAGCCAAGGTTGCAGAGGCGATGGATGTTCTGAGGAATGTTCCTCAGCAGCAGGCCAGTAATGCTGCTGATCAGTTGGCTTCATTGTCACTGAATGATGGTCTGGTTTCTTGAGTTCTGACGATATCCAATGTTGGTCGCCATCAATTATTTGTTCGTTTCTAGTGTGCTTTTAATTCTGGATTTTCTTCACCCAGAAAATCTGACTTCTCTTAAAAGACATTCTTAGACTTTAAGTGTTTGACTATCAGATATTGTTGGGTTGCATTTTGGTTCAGTTTGGAATTTGTTGGACATCCAACTTGGTTTATCAGAACCTTTGCGCTGGTATTTTTTATTTATGGATTTTCTTGTTTATTTTGGATTATTTATTTGGCTGTGTTTGTTTGATAACTTCTTTCATTACAACGTCCTCAGTGTGTGGGGGTGGGTTTTCGGGTGCATGTTTTGAAACTGCCATTTCAATTTCTAGTATAATAGTTTTATGGTGGATAGCAGCACTTTCATTTGTCTAGATTGTTAACTGTTGGTGGGAGTTCAACAGATATCTCGTGGATGTTGAAGTGCATGCAAGTTGGTCTGGACACTGCGTTTATTAAAACTAAAGTGAATAGTACACATATTGGTGTTACATTGTCTGCTACTAACAGTAACACGTTATGGAGTTAACTATTAATGACCTTTGTATCTACATATCATGTCACACGTATTTCTGTCAATCAATACTTTGAAATAAATTGCCAGTAAACACACGCTTGGAGAAAAAGATTGAGATAGGTAATAGAATCATTCTGTCTTAAAGCATACAAAGGTTTCGAAAAGGAGCAATAATTTTGAAATTTTAAAGGTCAGAATGTGGGGTACTGGCAATTTTTGAAAAAAAAAAAACGTACAGTCTTCTGGTACTTTGTGTGTTCCAAATTATCGTTTATTATTAACTACTAAATAATTCGAAAGAACTCTTGGTTATCTTCACAACCATTGACCTGGGACAAAATGACTGCTTATATTGATTTTTGTCACTTGTAAGTGAGATTAATTTCTACTCTTGCATACAATGGGAAAGAGTGCTCCAAAAAGAAAGTAGACAAACTAGACTCCCCTGAAATTGAATCCACTAATTATGTCAGCACCAAGTTAAAAGAGTACATATTCACAAGTAGTAAACATTACTGATAGAGAAACTGCTCAAAACTAATACAAATTGGTTTCTCTACTTCCGAGAAGCAAAATAATACTTAATCCATTTTGCAATTTGTTCAGCCTACCCTTACCCCTAACCCCTCCCTCCACCTCCACAAACCTTATTGAGCAGCTGAGGATCATGACTGGTACAGACTTCAAGCATCTTGCATAATACCACGCCTGTGTCTTAGTCCTATATCAGCAACCTCCTCAACATCCCCCCCATTCAGTAGAGGGATCTCCCCCTCTCCACCCACCTCTACTTCATTATGCCTTTGAAGTACCTCTTCCCCAAAATTATGAAGTCTTCGACCAATCAAATAACGATCATCGCGTATAGAATTGTGGAGATTGGTGAACCATACGTGGAAACGCTTTGCACAGAAACAGAAGAGACTGAAACCAAGGCACCCAATCCAAGCAAATCGGTAAACGGCAGAGTTCACAAGCAAAGGGTAACCAAGTATTGGGAACACACCCCTGGCCAAAACGTATGGAACACACAATGCCGTAAGCAGCTTCATGATGATAGGAAGGACTATCTCCCGAAGCACCCAAAATCCTTGCAACCTAGAGAAACCATTCTCCCTCACTCTCTCAAATTTCAGTCGCCAGCTCTCATCCACCAGTGGCATCATATGATCTAGCATAACCTGTTTAGCACACGTCAAGTTAAGAAATCGGTAGAGTAGATATAGATATGCCAATGTGAAGTAACTAATGTGCATTTATACACACAAAGGGATACTTGGACGCCAAATGACATCCATATTAGTGAACTGCATGGATTGTTAAAAATGTTCCACTAGAAAAAATTCTTGCTATTGCTTCTGGGGGGTATGATTGTTTTCAAACAGCTTTGATCTTAAACATGGAGCAATAGGAGGTCCCAGAGAAGGAATATTTGTCATATATAAACAAAGTGAAAACTGAAATCCTGCTCTACAGTGAAAAGTTGTACATCAAATGAGCAATATGCAGAAATCGTGTGTGTGTGTGGGGGGGGGGGGGGGG
>NW_006239002.1:877882-903100 GCF_000226075.1 Solanum tuberosum
GGGGGGGGGGGGGGGGGGGGGGGGGGGGGGGGGGGGGGGGGGGGGGATGCAGACCAATCATGAATTAACAGCCCCACCCCCCAAATGTTTTTTTTGAATAGGCTACAACATATAACAAAAGGGAAAGGAAATGCTCTAGACAAAAAGCATGTAACATCCAAAGATTCAAACCCCCACGTCAGTCTTATAAAACAGGTAAAACCAAAAGCTCATAATAATGTAAATAAACTATAAGGCACTTACCAGCCTGGTCCAGATCTTTAGAAAGATCAGTCCTAAAGCCCAATCTTGATAAAGAAGGAAGACTGGACTTTCATCAATGGGGACTCGCATTGGCACAATGACCAGAAGTTCAAAAAGCAGTCCAATTAACACAGGAATAATAAATATCTGGAAAGAGAATCAACAAATAAATTAACAGTATGGGGAAAAAAATCGAGGTGCAAGTACTGAATCAAAATGAAAGGTGTCATTACCCATATTGACAACAGTGCAGAACTCTTCAGAACAATGACACACCATTTCCATATTTGGTTCATCAAAGCTGCGACCCTCCTAGTTCTAACTTGATCGATTGAGTACCTCGCTCCAGCAATGGCAGTCCAAATGGCATAACTTCCAATTACAAATGCATACAAATCTGAGAAGTAAAAGCAAGAAAAGGTCAGCGTTTTTATTGCGAGGTGAAGAACAGAAACCAACTGGGCTAGATTGACAGCAATACCATTGCACTTGATTCCATGTGTTATTGGAAGCAACGGGAGGGAATTGAAGAGCGCGCGTCCAAGTGAAATCGGTACAATTATGAGGGCAGAATTAAAAAGGAGGAGAGTCATCCACGCCACAACCAGCAACAGAACAATACGGAGCACAAAGGCGTACCTGCTAAAGATGTTTCCAAACAACATAAAACTCTTGCTAAAGCTTTTTTGAGGTGAACTTAGACAGAGTATCACCAATTTATGACTTAAATCACTAGATCCTACAGAAACTAGCAAGACGAGCTATGGCCGAGCATAATAAGCAGTGTAACAGCAATTTTGTCCAACAAACAAAATTAACAAGCAACGGAAAGTTAGTCACATACGAGGGGGTCCAAATGAAAAAAAAAAAATGAAGAACGAACACTAAAGATTGAACATTTTTTTCATTTAGAAGTATCACCCTAACTCTGACAAATATCGAGACCCAAAAAGGAACACTCTTTATCTACTACAAGTCTACAACAACATACCCAGTGTAATTCCACAAGTGGGTTTGAGAGGGTAGAGTGTACCCAGACCTTGCCCCTACCTCATGGAGGTAGAGAGGCTGTTTCCAAAAGGACATCGGCTCAAGTAACGTACATCTAAACGGGTTTTAAAAATAATACAGAAGTAATAATAGTGTGCGACCTGCGGCAAACAGAATGGATATGACAATTAAGTGGAAAAAACACAAATAAAACAAGTAGCTAACAAACTGGACATTCAATCAAACTGTGATTTATGCTTAATAATGGAGAAGATACTACAACAATCCCTTAGTGGAACTGACTGCACAGTCTACACATGAGTCATGAGTTAGCTAAATACCACTCAACAACAGACACTAGTCCTACATATAATAGCCAATATATCATGAGAGACCAAATTATTACCTCTCTCAAAAAACAAAAAAAAAGTATTCTATGAAGACTGCCCATTCATAAACTTACTTAGGTTTTTTTTAAAGCTAGGAAGCTTTTAAAAATTAGTTTTGTGTTTCACACATTTGGGAAGAGGCTAAATTAGTACTCCTTCCATCACAATTTATATTTCTGATCTGTGAAGCCAAAATGTTTGGAACTGTTAATATGATTTATTCTATACAACTCCCACAAATTTTAAGAATACAAAACTCATTTAGCTATTCACGTATTAAACTTTGATATGAGGTCTTATCAATCAAGCTAAAAACCATACTTTAACATTTTCCACAACAACTATTATTGGAACACTACTATACAAAATGAGACCAAATAAAGAATTTCCTCACAAATTAAAAAATTAAAAGCGGATCTTCATCATGTCCTGAAGAAGACCTACACTAATTGGCTTTCAGTGAAGTGACTCAACTTGCCAACATAAGAAATGAATAAATATGTTCATGGTGCAATAAAAACAAGACTAATAAACATGGAGCATTGTTCAACTTACTCAGGATCCGCCTGTTCTTCATTGTCATAGTCTTCTACGAAGTTGGAACTAGCTGCTGCATGCCTAGCTCTGTTATCGGGAGCAAACCCTACCAAGGCCCGATCTGGTACACCATGCGGGGCTTGAAATCTGTCCTGCCTTCCTTGGTCACCATTTCCATTCTCTTGTCTACCATTATCCTCAGGTCGGGGCAGTAAGAAATCAGTTAGACCAAGAGACCATCCCACTGCAGTAAACCAATATCGGAGCAGAGATTTGATTGTTGTACGCAACTTAAAATGCTCAATTGCAAAGGGAATACAGATTTGGAAGAGAAGCATATCGGCAGGTATTTCAGTAAATGGATCAGATACACTGCACAAAGAATAACAGTTCTTTAAGTTCACCAAAGGGATGAAAGTTCAAAGCTTGAATCCACATACCACATTGAAACCAAAATCAATAGGAATAGAGCAGGAAACAATCTTACGAGATATCAAGTGGGAAAATGGATGGAGCCATTCGCATGGCAAGTTTGACAGGCAGATACACGAGCATCACTATTAAGCTTCCATAGACTGCAACTGACAAAAGAACTCGACGAGCATGCTTATGTACAGGATCATCAATCAAATCACGGAACGGGTTGTAGTTGGGATCTGCTGGATCTCGAAGAAAGTAAAGCACCCCATTACGCAGGACCTACAAAAAGAATTGTGGTAAATTAGTAAAAGAAAACAATCCGCAAAATAGAGATGGGAAACAAAGCAAGTCTAATGAAAATTTACCCCTCGAAGAAGGCTAACAAAGATACTTATTTGTAGCATGTAGACAATCCCTACAACCCAATGAACTAATGAGCTTGCCAATGGAGATACTGAAAAAAATTCCACTCTTTGCGTGATCGACTTCCCAAACATCCTAATGGTGCAAACATCCAGCCACCATCCACACATCAAAGGGAAAACCCCAAGTTCAATAACAAGGAGGAAAGCAACCTTAATCATAGTCATCAGATGCCTCATAGCTGCTACAAATTGTCTAAAGAGGGAGGGGATGGTTTCTGCAATGGAAGCAATACCATAGAATCTTCCCAGCGTCAAAGGCTCTCCCCTGGTGTACCGGATTAAAGCTATAATCCCAAGGTAAAAAAAGACTAGAGAAAATATAAACATGTAGCCAACAGCAAGAGTTGTAACATCCGAAAGTCTGGATGTTCCAACAGATGACCCTTTCAACAGATCAGTCGACACTGTTGTGCTGAGATTGTTTGCTGCCTCACTCAATTCAGTGGCATTTGCTTTCAACATTTCAGTGACTTGACCAAGTAAACTGCTCTCTTCATTAGCAGTAGGAGTTAAATTCGCAACAGCAATCCATGCACTCTTCAAAGTAATATTGGCCAAGGAAAGTGCTGTTTCAGTAAGTGGCATAACAGTTGATAATACTGGATTGCTTGCAGAGGACAAAATCCAAGACAAATTATAGAGTATAATTCGTCCTAATGAAAAGGGAACAAAGATCACAACTCCAAGAAATATCATATTACTGGCAAGAACCTGCACAGAAGGAAAATCACCATATATCAGTTAACTTCTCATGTTAAGCTTGCAGACAACAGAATCAGAGAAATAGAAGTACACATCAGGAAAAATATGGTCTTCTGCAGAGCTTAGAGAGTACAAAAATATATTTAATGACTGCATAAGAAAGGTGGCAAGTGAAAGCAAGAACGTACAGTAAATGCATTTTCAACAAGATGAAAAACAGGACCCTGCATGCCAACAAGCTCATCAAAAGGTACATCCTCTGCACCATCAGCATCATCCAAACCATCAAACATCTGTTCAACATGAGCCTCAAGCCGTGCTGCCTGCATCTCCCAACGAGCGGCAACATTTTCTGCATTTCTCCGGATTAACTGGCCAGCTCCAGCAATTCCTTGTGCACCATTAGCATCTTCCTCATTTCCATCAGCAGCAAAATTCCTATTTGCAGGAGCAACAGGTCTTCTTGGAGCACGGGCTGCATTTCTGTCCACATCATCTTCCCTGTCAGCTTCCTGGCCCCCAAGTTCGCGCAAATGTCTGAAGTAATCCCTCAATGAAGTTGCCCCAAGAAAGATGAAAACAATGCTAGCAGAGAGTAGAAAGCCATGCAGACAGTCGGTAAGAATGATGGTTGTGGATAAGTGACCCAAGAATAGTCTATGAGCTTCTCCAAAACTTCTAACAAAAGCCAACCGCCATATCCAGAATGTAATGAACGGTATTATGAGCAGCCATACAGAAAGAACAAAGCTAAGACGTAGGAAAAATTGCAGGACATGGCAGGCTTTCATTGCCATCCCAACCACGAATTCTTGAAAAGGGAGCCTGGCCGGAGCGTTCTCAGCATAAACTGGCGAAAATGAGAATGCATGTTTGCATACCTACATTATAATTAAATAAATTTAGTGAGATTCCACCAATAGAGGGATCACCCTAGGTGAGATCAGAAAACAACACACACTTTTCAATGTTAGCTATGTGCTGCAGTATCCAACCACAATCTATTGTAAGAATCATCTATGGTCAATGTTCATAGAAAAAGAATCATTTATGGTCAGTGTTACAGTTATACATTTCTCATATTGATTTAATAAGAATAATTATAAAATTCGAATCACAACTTCAGTTGACGAGTACAAACCACAAAGAAAATCTATGCCTCAATCCTAAAATAAGACCCACTATAAGAATCATCATTATCCATTTCAGTCCATATAGACCTATTTTATTCAATATCCAATAATTTGACGTCATCTAATCCTAAAAATTCTTTATAGTTTTCTATACGAACTTCTAATAGACTATCAATGTTGGATTTGATGTAAACATACCATCAAGACTAAGCTTCACGCCCAATTAGTTCCCACATGTTGAGAATATAATTAACTATTAAAAGTGTGTTCTCTCTAACAACTTAAGCTTTTAGATGAGATGGTCACACTTCAAATCTCACCACCACCCAAAATAAAAAGAATTTCCACGTGCTTGGCCCATAAAAAGAATCCGGCCCGCACGTGAGAGGGCGTGTTGAGAATATAATTAAATATTAAAAGTGTGCTCTCCCTAACAATTTAAACATCAACACTATATAAGTATACTACATGAATAGTAGATTGTACTAAATGAATGAGCTTACAATCTATAGACGGCAAGAAAAATTCTTTCTTTAAGTGTGAAAATCCAGATTATACCTTGGAAAAGAAGACATAAATCTACCAGTAAGAAAAGAAGATGGCAAGAAGACCAAAAAATTTGAAAAGTAATTGTGTTGATCAAGTTAAAAATATATTTGTAGCTACACCCAAACCATGAAATTAGTAGTTAATTAACCTATTAAAATTGAGTTATGAGTTGCATCGAGAGGAGCTTACAAATTTGATATGACGATTTCTACTTTCAGGGAGCTAAAGAACAACAAGCAACAGGTTCAATTATGATTGAAAAACATGTCAGAAAGTTAAGAATCCTTTGGAAGGCCTTGTGTGATTTAACGAAAAGAGAGAACAACAATACCCACTCCTTTCTCAAGCAAGTCTAATACCCACTGAAGCTTAACTAAAAGCGTCCAAGAATATAGGAGTTTGATAACAACAAAACTTAATCTAAAACAAGAAAATATGGGGAGGGATGGAAAGAGATTAAGCAAATGAACAGATTTCGCATGAAGAACGAACCTCGCATTGGCGAGCGTTACTGTGATTAAGCCATTGAAGTAAACAATCTTGGTGAACATACTTGATACTACCACTGCAAGCACAAGGATACCGGAGAGGATTATCGGCTTCACCAGGGTTCCGACAGATCCGACAAACGTCCTCTTCTTCTTCGTCGTCATCGAACCTACTGGCCAAAGAATTCAAATCTTTACGTGTAACCTGCTCCGTCGACAACCCCGAGGAAGAAGATGCAGACGGCGATGAAGACGAATTGATCGCATCGGTGGAGGAGCGTTCCGCCGGAGAAATTCCACCACCGCCACCATCGTTCGACGCCGGCACCGCCGTTGCGATCTCCATCAACGATTGAACTCGCGAGGGATTGATTTGTACCTCCTAGGGTTTTTCTTGAAATCGTGACGATGAGATGGAGCTGTGGTTTGGTCCAAGAAGAGGATCAACAAAATCGTGGACCAAGGACGTCGGTTTATCTTTTATTATTCCTATTTTATCCCTCAAAATTTAGTTATACGCGTCTTTTTTTTCCAATAATATTTCTTCATTTCATTTTATTTGAGTCTCGTATTAAAAATTCATTTTAGTAAATTAAGACTGTTATTTTCTCATAATAATTTTAATATAAAATAATACTATATTTTTAATAGTTTGATTATGTTTTTTAAGAATATGTTAAAATTAATCAAGTAATATAAAATGAAGAAAATACATGTTTTTAGAAAATTTTCTAATAAACTTTTAGTTGATAAAAAAGAGGAGTTTGAGATATAACGCGGCAGAAAGCGATTGATCAAATTGCGTTGGAAGGGTGAAAGTGGGACCCTATGAAATGCATATTTAACATTAGATTTTTTTGATTAATTTAAACGTGGATTTCTAGAAACAATCTGGAATATTCATTAAAAAATTATAAAGCAAAGGAACATTTCAACCGTATGTCAAATTCTGTTTTTAATTTGTTTTAAAAAAAAGTAATTAAATTTTGGATAATAATTTTGTAGTGTTATACAAATGTTATTTTATGTTTCAGTTGCAAATTTTAAAAAAACTACAGTTGCAAAAATACTATTATATAATATATCATATGGTTGTTGAAACCAAGATTGGTAATACTCTCTCCGTTCATTTTTTACTTGTCATTTATTTCTGAAATAAATTTTTATTTTTATTTGTCACTTTTGACATATCAATAAAAAATAACATATTTTTTTCATGTTTTACCCCTAACAATCAATACTATTCTTCATTAATTAATAGGGATATTATGATAAAGATCTAATACTAAATATTAATTAATAGGGATATCTTTTTTCATTTTTAAAGATTGTCGTACTAGTTAATAGGGGATCCGGCTCTCCTCCATTTCGTCAAATGCACATCTAAATGAGAGACATGTGTCTTATTTAAATTTTAAAGGTCAAGATTATACTACATTAACAAATATTACACCCATAGTTAAGTCAATCAATTTTGGAAAACTACTCCCTAAATGTGGTAAGAACAATATATTTTCTATAAATTTTAATATTCATTAATTTCATTTTATATTTTTATATTGTTGTGATATCATTATATACTGATTTAGTATCAATTTTAATACTCATTAATTTTATTTTATATTGTTGTAGTATCATTATATACTGATTTAGTATCAATTAAGTGAAATTATCAACCTTAATGATACCAATATAATATATGATACTGATTTAGTATAAGTTCAACGAAATTAATGAGGGGTATACAGTGTATTTAGTGGGGTATGAATGTAAAAGGATATATGTTTGTAATTTTTTCTTTATGGGGTTTTTGCTTAATTTCACCTTTAAAATTCAAATATAAAACTAATAAAACCATGATAGTTTAGAAAGGTTTTGATCCATTATTTTTATAAATTATATAAGACAAGTATGAGAGTTTTTCATCAGAAAAATTCTATTTACAGATTAGAGTAATACTAACTCAAATGAATGAGGACGGTTAATTATTCTATGACTTAATTGCTAATTTTCCCATTTATTAGGTCCCTCTTTTGATTTTCATTGGGCCAATACTTTGGGCCTCATCCCGCAATCTAAACAGGCCATAACTTTGTCTGTCTAACTTGAACAGCAGTTTTTGGGCCCAATCATTACTAACTTATGGTCTATTTTCAATTTAGTACAAATTCTACTCTACCAAACTAAGATCTGCTTGGATTGGATATTTGGTAAATGAGGCTAATCAAGATGTCATTTCCCATTATTGAAGAAGATCACATAGCAAGAAGAGGGCCTATACATGATTCAAAAATTATTATTTTTATTTATTTGATGAATTTTTAACATATATAGTTTGAATCAAAATTATTGGATTTGATTGAATCAAGTCATCAATTCATCAATACTTTATTATTGAACATCTATACAACAACATAACCAATGTATTCTACTCTAGCACGTTTTTAATATATGTAGTCACCTCAATAAGCGTAAAACCTCATTCATTTTTCTATTTGAAGTTGATGTATAAAATTAAAAGAGATAACATACTTTATATGGTTAACTTAACTATCTATGAAATACCCTGACAAGTTTAAGGGATTGAGACTATGCAGTCAAAAATATTTGTGAATTATTTTTTATTTTAAATAATTTGCATTGGGCCAAACTTTTGGGCCGCAGCCTTCAATTTAGGCGGGCCATTAGTTCTGTCTCTGTCTAATTTCCATACCAGTAATTGGACCCAATGATGACAATTTATGGTCTATTTTCATTGTAGTACAAAATCCTACTCTACCAAACTTAGAAAACGAAATGTGGTTGGACATTTAGCTAATCAACATGTCATTTCCCATTATTAAGATAATAAAGAAGATTAGATAGCAAGAGGACCCATAATATATTTGATTTACTGGTTCTAAGTTTGTTATTCATACTTATTAGTGTTTTTAAAAAAAATTATAGAGAGTGTTTGAGTCAAAATAATTGGATTCAGATGAATCTATAAAATACACATTAAAAAATTATATTTAACAATTATATTGATCAAACTGATATTTTAGTACGGAGCATCTATTTGTAATTCAACTTAACCTTATGTCACAAGAATACAAATATGGTGATGTGTTGATGATTTCATTGACTTTGTGCATTGCAAATTGGCGTACTCAACTTTTGGCAATTCCTTATTGCAAAAGCTTGGAGAAGTGAAAGCAACACCAATATTAAGTGTGTTTTGGTGGGAGAAAATATTTTCATACTTCTTTTCATTTTCATAATTAGTTGGTTAAAATGTTTGATATTTTATTCTATGAAAAAAATTTCTTTAAAAAATAAGAAAAAACGATCTTTCAAGTGAGAGCTAGGAAAAATAAGTTTTACAAATAACATTCCAAACCTATTTTTTCATTTCCACACTCCAATCACCCCAACCCCACTACGACACCCCTTACCTCTCATTTCCCTGCCTCATATTTTTTTAGATTACATATAAATGTAATTGAGATAATATATTTTGCTTACTTATCAAACACCAGCAAATAAGTGGTGTGAAACACACCCTAAGAAAACAAATCGTTAGAGGATGGTTAACTACTTATTACCTATCTTATTTAGGATAGAATTGAAAAGTTAAAGAAGAAAATCTATTGTTTTGCTCGTGATTACATCACGTGCTTTATATACTAGTTGTGGTGTGTTACCTAAAGAGGGAATAAAATGGTATCGTTTTAAGGCAATGCACGTGAATTTGATCATTCCTCATTTGCTTGCTTCGTTATTATTTGCATAGAATTGATTACAAATTAATTAATATCTCAACAATTAAAATTTCATTGACCATATATGAAATTAATTAAAAAATGCTGCATAATAAAAGCAAAAGTAGCAATTATCCAAGCAATTAAACAAATATAGTTAGTGTAGTTGGTGCACTAAGTGATGATTAGCTCTCCTCATAAGTCATAACCCACTAAGGTAAGTGATACTTTTCCTATATTATAATTAACCAAATAGAATAAATATGATTAAAAGCTATAATTAATAAAGATCAAAGTAACACAAGGGACGAGGAAAAAGAGAAAATCATGATCTCCAATTTGATACCTTTACTAAGAAAAAGGGTCCACAAAATGTTATTTTTCTAAACAAAGGCAAGACAAGATGCTTCTTTTATTTTTAGCCTTTAAATACAAAGGAAAATAATATAGAATATAGTATTAACATATAGGGACAAAATCATTATGCAACAATCAATTATCTTGACCTCTATTTATGTCACAAACTACTCAGTATGTAATGAATTAAAAGTGAAAATAGATTGCCTATTTGGCCTCCCAGGCTTATTGCTGATGGGAATTGTAAAGTGTTACTCGTTAAAGGTTAGTATTACAAAATTATATTTACTGCTAAAATGATCCTCAAAATTAACTAGATAAAAAGATGTTTGAATAATTATTTTCACAAATTCTCACCAAGTTTAGTTGTGTTTTCAACACTTGTCTTGATTTTTTTATTAAGAGTCACATGTTTTTACAAGAGTTTGAGACCGCTAGCTAAATTTAATTAGTCAAGTAGATGAGTGTTTTTAAGACCGTTAATAATTTAGGGAAGTCGAATTCAAGAAAGTTTTCAATACTTCTCTCTATAGCTAAATTTAATTAGTCAAGTAGATGAGTGTTTTTAAGACCGTTAATAATTTAGGGAAGTCGAATTCAAGAAAGTTTTCAATACTTCTCTCTATAGCTAAATTTAATTAGTCAAGTAGATGAGTGTTTTTAAGACCGTTAATAATTTAGGGAAGTCGAATTCAAGAAAGTTTTCAATACTTCTCTCTATAGCTAAATTTAATTAGTCAAGTAGATGAGTGTTTTTAAGACCGTTAATAATTTAGGGAAGTCGAATTCAAGAAAGTTTTCAATACTTCTCTCTATAGCTAAATTTAATTAGTCAAGTAGATGAGTGTTTTTAAGACCGTTAATAATTTAGGGAAGTCGAATTTAAGAAAGTTTTCAATACTTCTCTCTATAGCAAAATTAATAAATTTCTCATTATAATGTGAGAATTTGTTTCTTATAGTGTATTTTTTCGATAAGTGGTACGTTATGAAAGAATTAAAAGATTTTGTGATAGTATTATAGCAACAAAATAAACAGAGTGAATTTATGAGTGTAGTTGTCATGTAAGGTTAATATTGAATGGAGAAATTAGTACAGTACCTTGCATGTCTTGAAAGTGTAACATTATTAGAGAGCAACAACTGTTGTTTGTTAAAATGGTTCCATACATGGCCCCTCCAATTAAAACTTTATATCTCACTCTACTTTTTTACCCTTGTGCCAAAGTGAAGGTGACCCACATTTATACTGTATTTGTTTCATTTCACTTCCCAAGTGTGTAAACTTGTCGGTGGAAATTTTTGTGCTTCCATTTTTCACAGCTACTCTTTTTTTATTTATATATATATAAGTTTCTTCTTGTTTGTAGCTGAAAGACTACTCTGTTGTTACATTATCAGTGACTGGTGCATGCTAGATTGAGCTTCTTGGTGAGTAGTGCTAATTTATTAAATGGTTTTGTGTAAGTTTTGTTAAACTTCATTGTTACTCTCATTTGCATATTTTAAATGTTCTGTCCGTAGTTATGTTGAATTTTACAGTACGACTGCCTTTTGCTAAAACAAGATTATGAATTTTGAAAATTCCCCTGACAACCCACACCCAAAAAGGGGTGGTGGTTGAAAATGGAAACTTGTTGCTCATACAAGATTATGAAACTTGTTGTAAATTCACATTTCTTATTGCTTGTTGTGTCCGTATTTATTATGGAACTGTAGAATTAATTTTACAGTAGGACTGCCTTTTATTCTCTGTTTTTTTTCACTTTTGCTAAAACAAGATTATGAATTTGAGGGGTTATGTTGAAAATTTCTCTCTACTCTGACAACCCACACCCAAAAAAGGGGGGTTGGGGTGGTTGAAAATGGAAACTTGTGAAAAATTCTTAAAATTTTAGATGAAGGGATGGCGTCGGAGAAAATGAGCTTGGAATGAATGCCCTTGTTTTCTTTACATTCACTAGGTAAGTAATTTTACTTGGCCGCTCAATAGTATAACTTCAATGAGAAGGCTTTAGTGTGAAACTTGCAAAAACTGATACTAGTAATTTAGATAAGTATTTTTTTTTCTTTTAAAAGATACTTATAACCGTATTATTCTAATTGTTTGTCCATAGCCTTTTATAGTGCTCATAAATGATTAAAGAAGATGCCAAATGACTGAAATTCGATTATTTGTTTTTGTTTTTTATTCTTTTTCATTTGCATTCTGGAAATTCATTACTGAATTTGATGGTGACAGTAAATCATGGACCAGAAGTCATGGTTATGGTCGAAGAAACGATCTTCAGAGAAGACAATTGTTTCAATCACCAAATCTGATCATTCTGCTAAAGGAAATGAAATGGAGGTACTTAAACATTGTCTCGCAACTGTGAATAATTCGTAGTAAACTGCATCTGCATATTGTTGTACAATTTGTGGATAATTTTGACATAAATGTATGCCTATGGTTAGGAAAAAAGGCTTGAGTTTTTCCCAATTGATTTCTGGGCTTTCTATAACATTGCTATTCCTTGATCGATTTGTTTGACGTTAACATTAGGAACCTAACAGAGAATAGCAAGATATTATTAAGTATTCATTATATTAGTATAGTGTTATTTCAAAATCATCTGCAAAACACATGATAGTTAATTACAGTTAAGTACTAATAATAGTAGCTGCAGCATATTTAACTTTAATGTGATGAAGGTTTTAGCTCTAATTACATCTTAAAGTTCCAATGTAGTAGCTCTCATGCAAGTTCTTTAACGCGTAAATCCGTATTGCCCTTGTTTTATACGCAAAAGTAGTAAGGTTTGATTCAATTTGCTTTTATGCTGGAAGAGGTAGACACCTCTACTATTGTATCATTCTATTAGACCATTTTGCTTAAAAACATTTTTAACTGTGTTCAGGAACAGACAGTTCCAAATGAAACCGAATATCTGGAGCAATCATTAAAAATCTTAGATGAGAAGTTAGCAACCGCGCTCAGTGAGTCTAATTCTAAAGATGAACAATTGATAAAGGCTGCAGAAATGGAACAAGAAGCTATTGCAGGTAACAACTTTGTTTCTTCGTTTTTCCAGTATTGTTCATGCACATTTTTCTCAGTTTACGGTCTCTCCGTTTCTCTTAAGCTTAAAGTTCAATTCTAAATGAACTAGTTTACTTCTAAGACATGAAATGCTATTTCAGGTCAGAAGAAAGCCGAAGCTGAAGTACTTTGCCTTAAAAAGGAACTCAATGAAGCGGTACACCAGAGAGAAGCTGCTAATGAAAGGATAATGCACTTGAACACTGCCCTGAAAGATCACATGCAGCAATTAGCTTCTCTCAGGGAAGATGACGAGCAAAAAATACGTGATGCTGAAATGAGGACATCAAAAGAATTTGAGAAGGCGCTCAAAAAGTTAGAGGAAAAATTAGCAGAAACAAATAAAAGGCATGCTAATTTGACTCTTGAGAATTGTCATCTGAATAAGGTCCTTCTTGTGAAAGGGCAGATAATTGAAGAACTAACCAAGAGCGGTGTACAGGCGGAAGCAGAGTTTAATGCACTAATGTCGAGGTTAGATTCTGTTGAGAAAGAAAATTCTTTCTTGAGGTATGAATTTCAGATGCTTGAGAGGGAGTTCCATATTCGGAATGAAGAGGTGGAATTCAGCCACCGCTCTTTGGATGCCTCACATAAGCAGCATCTTGAGAATGTGAAGAAAATTAGAAAATTGGAAGCAGATTGTCAAAGATTGCGTCTTCTAACTCGCAAGCGGCTTCCAGGTCAAGTTGCATTGTCAAAGGTTAAGAATGAAATTGAAATGCAAGAAAAAAATCAGACTGTCATTAGGAGGAGGAAGTCTGATCCTCCAACTGGAAGTTTAATTCCTAAGGACAGAGCCCCAGAAGGCCATCATGACATTCTCCGTAAAGAGATAAATTGTTTGGTCGAAAGTATGTGCAATCTGGAGGGAGAGAACAGAGTTTTGAAAGAATTGTTAGCTAGGAAAGAAGTTGAGATCCGCCAGGGTGGGCATCATCTTGGATTAGTTTCTTCTCTTAAGGGTTCCAAAGAGCTGGCCCTGGCTAGTCCACTATCATATGAAACTTCCTCAATATCAAGTTATGACACGAGCAAGAATGGGGTTTCTGAGATGTGTCTGATGGATGATTTTGTTGAAATGGAGAAACTTGCAATAGTTGCTGTTGATTCTACAATAGGGAGTTCTTATCCTCCCTCAGATGCAAGTTTCACTTTATCAGACTCCTCGAGAATAGAAACACATGGAAATCAGACGGACTCGAATGGTAAGGAACTAGTTCCAGTGGGACCAGGTGATTCAAATGAAGCAATGGCGAAGAGATCCTCCAATTGGCTTCATGATATCTTGAAAATAATCATGGAGCAAAGCCGTGTCTCAAAAAAAGGCGCCGATGAGCTGATAGAGGACATTAGAGTAGCTTCATACAATGTAATCCCTCCACATACTTGGGCAGGTCATTCTGAACTGCTTCCCATCAGTGGTTACATTACTTGGAAATCTCCAGTGACATCTCCTAAGATGAAACGTTCAACAACCGAACCGGAGAAGACGCGTCCTATCCTCCAAGAAGAAAATGAAGGACTGAAAGCTGAGATGAACAGTATTAAGTCCTCAAACAATGATGTACAAGTCAAGCTACAGGTAGCGAGGAACAAGTGCGAAAACTTGGCAAGTGAACTTCAGCAATCACAACAAATTATTGAAGGCCTACAAGCTGAACTGGAAACAGCCAAAGAATCCAAAAGAATGATGGAGGATCTTATCGAAAATCAGAAATCAATCAATGATGATCTTGACACCCAGCTTAGTGTGACTAGAGTTAAACTAAATGAAACGCTTTCAAAGCTATCTTCTCTTCAAATAGAATTGGAAGATAGAAGTCACTGTTGCGAAGAGCTGGAAGGAACTTGTCTTGAGCTTCAACTCCAACTTGAAAGGTATGCATCACTTGTCACTTTGTATTCTTAGTTAGTACTAGTTCTTTAAAGAATAAAGGGTCTAACTTCTCTAATATCTGATTGACAGTTTAACTGGCAATGTGGATGGTGTGGATCAAGAAAAAGGGCTCCAGCAAACTGTGAGTTCCTCTTCTGCCAATTTGAGTTTTTCTTTTGTGTCACTCTTGTCTAGTTACAACATCCATTCCGCCCTCCCCATCCCTGATAGGCAGCGATGACATTGTTTTCCTCTCCATGTTCTTTCATCTATATATGTGTGACCTCAACCCTAGTAAACTCTTAGTTCTTTAGCTGCCTTAACGGCTGAAGCATTTAGTGACCGAGTATTGGAACTTGTATGCTTAGTTGCGCGGACTCTTCACTTTTGATGCCGCACCCGTCTCGGATTCTTCAAAAATACACTACTTTTGGCAAATCCGACACGCACCCGTTGGCATTTGTGAAGAGTCCGAGCAACATAGCTTGTATGATATTGGGCATCCACTCAAAATAAATTTCAGTCAACTGTTGCATGCCGTAAGTAGCAGCACTGCTATGGATATATTATGCAAGATCAAGTAAGGGCTTAAAACTTAATTTGATTGCCAAAGGCCTAAAACTAGTGGTAGTATTTTAAGTGTTAAAGGGACTGCTATAATTTGTCGAACTTAATAACTAATTGCTAGCCCATGAATAAATCCGTGCTATATATGATTACAAATTGGTTGCATTAATACTATTTCCATACCTTATCAATGATACTTCCAATGAAAAGAATCATGGAGAATGCTATTTTGTACTTATCTACTGTGTCATGTAGAGAAATGATTGTTCAAATTGGCAGGGCTGGGAGATAAATGCTGCCTCTGCAAAGTTGGCTGAGTGTCAAGAGACTATAATGAACCTAGGAAAGCAAATTAAGTCCCTAGCTTCGCCTCCAACTGAAAATACAGTTGGTGACACTAATGCCAGCAGTAAGAAAATGAGGAAACACATGTCTTTACTCGATCGGATGCTTACTGAGGATGACGTGGAAAAGGAGAACCTTGACTCTCCCAACGCAGAAG
The DNA here is from genome assembly GCF_000226075.1 of Solanum tuberosum. Taxonomy (NCBI): domain Eukaryota; kingdom Viridiplantae; phylum Streptophyta; class Magnoliopsida; order Solanales; family Solanaceae; genus Solanum; species Solanum tuberosum. The sequence goes on from NW_006239002.1 coordinate 893,885, forward strand.
AACCTCAAAGAACCATTGATACAGTTCTCGCGACGCAAAGCCCACAGCCTGAAGCTAATACTCCCAATATGGGAACTATGGTAATTTTGCCAAGCAAGAAGCCAGGGGTGAATTTTCTGAGGAAACTTTTGCTTAGGAAGAAGTATGGAAGAAGCAAGAAAAGAGCCTTTCCTTTAGCCATTGAAGCTTTCTAGTCGTGCAAGAATCGGGTTTTTACTTCTCAGTATGCAGTTTTTGGTTTGATCAACACATTATGTACATAGATATATGTATCTTTTTGTAAGGTATGCATCTGCAGCCTGGATATTGACTACTTCAGTTACTTACCTTCATGGATTTTTTTGAGTGTGCTCTGTATGTACTTATGTAATAAAAGCCTCTGATCATTTGCTTAATGTTGCAAGAACCTTTTTTAAGCCGAAGGTCTATCGGAAACAACCTCTTTATTTCTGCGAGGTAGGGGTAAGGTTTGCATACACTCTTATTACCCTCCTCATACCCCACTTGTGGTATTACACTAGGTATGTCGTCGTTGTTGCTTAGTGTTGCAAGAGATGAAGTAAATCAATCACTTTGTAGAATCAAGAAGAGCAGAACAGCATTTGGAAGGAAGAAAAATGGAATACTCATAAAGAGGCCTCAATGAATGTGCCAATTCATTAGGAGTAATTTACAGTCCAATAATAGCAACAAAGAGAATGTCAGGAACTTCTGTCTCAACTCTTTTACAAGTAACTGTACCATTAAATTACATATCCCCTTCCTTTGTCTCACTTGATTGATTGATTTTTATGAGTAAATCACTAAGTTTTACCTAAAAAGATAACTATATATACCTTACTTCCCATTATAAGAGGAATAAGGCAAACAATATAGTGTAACACATTAAACTACAATGATAATGTAAGAAGAAAAAAAAAGTTCTTTACGCTGTTGATGTGTACAAGTTAAATCCTTTAATCTTTAGCAACAGCTTGAGCAGCTTCCTTCATTTCCAGTAAGGCATCCTGAAAACACTTGGCTAGAACTTTGGGATCTGGGATGATAGCTTTAGCCACCAATATTTGCATGTCAGCTCTTCCTGCATAGCTCACCATGTGCATTGTGATTGCCTGCATTAATATGTAGCATACATAGGCACAATTAGAGCCTGAAAGGGAGTATTGACATAACTGGTAAAGTTGAATACGTTAAGAAACTTACATGGGAGAGGGCAGTAGAAGTGACTCTAACAGACGATATGTGGTTCCCTCCGAAGGTGATATCCTCTGGAGGACCGATCACATTTGAAATTGTGAAAGTTGTATTGCTAACAATTCTGTAGTTGAGCAAGGTAGCTAACTACACACCACAAACACACAACAGTACAATAAGTAAAAAAATAATACTTTTCTTAGTCTCATTTTGGATCATTGGTTCATGACTCGTTTATTAACTTGACTCATTTTGACGTTTAACTTTATAACACCTCAAAATAGTAAATAGTAGTGTACCTTAGGACCAAAAATGGACATGATTAAGTCTCCAGTTTTATAGGAGCAAGGACCCTCTAGTGATAACTTTTTCTTGTCTATCATTGCTTTAGCTCTCTTTACAAACTGCAATGGATCACTTCCTCCATTGTAATAATAAACTGGTAACAGTAACATCCCAAATTTGTTACCCCACCGTGCTCCAGATTTGCTTTTCATCAACTCTGAAAAGTCCTGCAAAAATAACAATAATATAATAAAATAAAACGTTTGATATTATTACTGTCTAACAAAATTAAAATTTCACCTGTAATCCAGATTGTTTTCTTAAATTGATCATTGCCACTCCAGTCATCTGAAGCCCTTCTTTCGGAGCTGCAAATGAATTGAGTTAATTGACTGGCCATATAAGAAATCAGCCATTATTATATCAAACTTGTGATTAAAGGAGTTTTTTTTTTTATATACCTTTGGGTGAACGCAGATCCAGGTACCTAGAGAGCCCACATGATATAACTCCAAACAGGACATCGTTGATGGTCTACAAATAACAAAATTAAGAAATCAATTAAGCAATTGCATATTTATTAGTACCAGTCAAATATGTTTGTCTACATTTACTTTCATCAAGGTTATAACTATTTCCTGTAAAACAAAATGTGAGATTCATTAAAGGTTATGAATTATTTTTAGTATATGAGTCGAGTAAAATAAAATAGAACAATATTTTCTACCATGAGACTGGTAAGTAGAGGGTGTTTGGATTGACTTAAAAGTTGGTCAAACCTACTTTCAAGTCCGTTTTTGACTTCTGAAAAACGTTCGCGCCTTTCATTTTCAACATTTAGAATTCTTTTTGATTAATTGAGAAAGTCTTTCAGTGGTAGCTGGATCCATATCTCCCTTTTCTTTGCCAAATAGAGAAAGAAGCTTCTATTTATAGGCGTTGGAGCCTTAACCCTTTCTTATTATTAGTAAGATAGGTTGTCTTGGTTCCACAAATATAAAAAATAACTTAAAATAAGTTATGAAGTGTTTGACAAGGTCAAAAATGACTTAAAATAAGTCAAAAACCTAAAGTAGGTCTCCCTTACTTTTTATTTTTTGACTTAAAAATCATTTATGTTTCACTTTTTATTTTTGACTTAAGAACTATTCTTTTTAAATCAATCCAAACGGGCTCGTAGTTTTTTTAATTTTTTCTTTTAATATATATATGTATAATAAGGTGAGGTTGAGAACCATGACCAGTCCAATTTGGGGAATTTAATATCCATAATAATTTATAATAATAAATAAATAAAAAGAAACAAAAAGAGAGGATAGGGCCACGTCATTTGCTTGGGGTGATCTTTTGTGGATATCAGCATATGACTTTTCCTCAAACTTGACAGCCGTGAATCACAACTTGTCAAGTAGTTTATATTTTTTAAAATATTTTGTCATTTTCTTATATTTGGAACGTATAAAATCAACTTGTTTTTTAAAAAGAACATTTTCTAGGGTTGGGAAAAAAAGAAGAATAAGAAATCAACACGTTTCTCGTGAGGTAAGAACTATTAAGTTGACGTGAAATAGAATTACAACAAAGAAGAAATTAATACGTTACATTAAAATGAACGGAGAAGAAAAAAGAGGAAGAATAAATTCCTTATAAGTTATAAATGAGGGATTTTTCTTTTATAAATTCTATTGAATTGAGGAGGGGAAAAAAGGAAGGAAAGTAATTATTATTAATTCACACATATCGTGTAGTTCCTATGTCCTCAACATTCTAGGAACAAACATATGTATAATTTTTTATTTTTTTTATATTAATAGATCCTCAAAGAATATGTATAAGTAAACTTTCTTAAAATTTGGAATATGTCCTTTTAAAAGTAAGATATAACACTTGTTATAATAATTAAATGTACTGTGTAGTTTGTATATAATTTATTAAACTCATCATTTGTGTGATGAACTTATATTTGTGTTTGGTAGGGAGAAAATATTTTTTAATTTTCTGGTTGGTCAAAATATTTACTTTTCTTAGCAAAAATAAGTTGCATTCCAAGTTTATTTTATTCTCCCCACCCACCTATACTCCCCCAACCCTCCACCATCTCACCCCAAATCGTTGCTCTCTATCACATTCCGCCTTCATAATATTTTGCTAGATAACATATAAATGCTCTTGAAATAATATTTTCTTGCTTATCAAACATTAGAAAAAAATATATAAAAAACCTACTTATTTTTCAAGAAAATATTTTTTAGAATTCATTTTTAATGAAAAATATTTATCTTTTGTATCAAACACTAGTATTGAAATAAAATTTAAAAAAAAAAAACTAAAAATCAACCCCTCAATCTATCTTGACATTAATCCATTTTATGACAACACTTTCTAACTTACTACCTGTAAGTGTACCAATTTATAGCACTTAATTACTCGATCTATACATAGATATAACTATACAAGTCCACTTGATCTAAGAAAGTACTCTAGTATAGTAACTATTTTTCTGTTTTCTTCTCATCTTTCTAACTTTGGTAGACAATGTTATTAGCATTTGTTATTGGTGGTGGGAGATAAATGAATATTTTGTGAAATTAATTAAAATTATGCATAATTAAGTGTATTTAAGTACAATACTTTAAAAAAAAAACAATTAAAAAATCAACAAAATAGATTGGCCTGGTCACATGACATCGGTAATTCATTATTTAGTAATCAAATAAATTAAGATATATATAATTATATAATAAAAAATATATACTATGAGGTTTTGAGCTATTAAATATACTCTAAATCAATTTAAAATTAAAAATTCCAACCCCAACGGCATGCGATTAATTAGAGGTGTAGGAGAAATTAACTTACCGCATTATCGATGGCTTTTTTGACCGTCCTCATATCATCAATCTTGAACTTGGCCGTCGCCAGTTTCCGCGGCCATAGCTCAACTCCAGCTCCGCCGCTTATGGCTGTCTTCTTATCCTTCAACCACAAACTTCTCAAACCAAACTCTGTAACATACACTACCGTATACCATATCACCATCACCAACTTCTTCAACAACCTCCATACATTCCGATTGTTTGATGAACTCGATGTCCCTACACCTGTCGAAAATATAATCAAGTAAAAAAATAATCTGATAGAAATATTTCCAACCCGTCAAATTTATTTTTGAGCTTTTAAATGAGATAGTCACAGAGAGAAGAGCAGAAGTACCTTGAGTTGTGGGGCGCTGATTAGGATCATCGGCTCTCCGGCAACAAGACATGAACATGGACATAAGTGAAATTCCATCACCAAGAGCATGATGAAGTCTCAAAACGGCCGAATTATGGGCTAAGAGAAGATGAAATTCCCAAAGAGGCTTCGTTAAACTAAGCGGAGTTGAAACAGAGAGATCCGCTAAGTAATCGTTAACAGCATCTTCATCGGAAATTGAAGGATCATCAGTGAGTGGTTGATGCCGAATAATGAAGTGATCATCCACGTTGACTTCAGTTTTACGCCATCGTTCACGGCCACATGAGTCTTTGAGCATGATGCTCGAGAATCTGGGATGTTTAACCAATATGGAATTGCTTATTTCCAATTTCACGGCCTCAACGTCGATCGGATCATCGACGGAAACGGCGCAATTGATGATTTGGTCCATCCCCGGCTGGACGAATAATCGGCCGGCCGGCGTCAAAGGCTCGTCTCTCTCTGTCATGGTCATATTTTGAAACAGAGCACAACTGCCTAAACTTTAGCCTAAGTAACAAAACTCATTCCTTCAACAGTTTTAAATAGGCAAAGCAATTTACTAATCTCACCGAGTTAAATTCGAGACATTTAATTAACAGGAAAAAAACTTTTAACCTTTCATCACTTTTTCGTGGTCGGATAACACAAATAATTTTAAAGTTATAGTAACCAATATATGTAATATTATAGTATTACTATTATATTCAGTCAAATTTGAATTTCTGTTATCGGATTCCAAATATATTCTCTTTATTGAAGCTGATATTAATATCTTTTCATTATTCTAGAGTAAGTACTTCAGGTAGAACGTGAGATACAACAATAATTTTATATTTTATTTTGAAATTATTACTTTTATTTTATAGACACTAATTTAATAGCTTCTAAAAGTTGATTCTATCTCTATTTTAACCCCTTTAAATAAAAACTTCTGAAAACTCTACTTATCGAACGCGTACAGAATGAATTCGCTCCTGAAATTCTACCAAACAAATTCGATGTAACGGTCTAATGTTTAATAAAAAAAATAATCAATGTTTACCCTTCCTTATGAAATATCACATGTGCTATACTAATTCAATTACTTTTTGTGGATATTTTCTACCCAAATTAATTGGTGTACAAACGTAGCGCTAAATTTATTTTTGGTAGGTACCAAATATTGGCTATTAACTTGTGTGACCCAAGTTGTCTCCTTTTCTTAGTGGCGTCCTACTTTGGTTGTTGTTTTTTTGGATCTGTCTGGATTATTTTCGTGAAATTATTTTATGTAATTCGATATTTTTCTTTCCTTGGGTAGCTCTAATGTTGACATCTGTTGAATGATATTCGTTAATTCATTTAAATGGGTTCATTATGCGCCGACTTCTCACAATTATTATGGTTATAATAATAATTTCTTGTTCATATTAAATAAATTGTCGAGGAGAAAATTATAGTTTAAAATGAGTAATTTGTTTTAGAGTTCATTAAAATGGTTCAGACTTTTATTTTTTTATTAATGAGATTCTTAATTACTTTATATTTTTTAGAAAAATAATTAAAAGAATAAAAGTGAAAAATAACTTTTAATTTATATTCTTAAATATATTTTTTAAGAATGAATTAGACCCCAATAGTTCACTTAATATGTATTAGGCGAATATTGTAATATGTAGTAGTATTAAATATTATTTTATTTATGTCAGTTGAATTTAACGTTCACTCTACATGAAGTTGTTTTGATTGTCGATAATAAGAGAAATACCAAAAATTGATTCTATCTCTTTTTAAACCCAAATTAATTGCACTAAAATTAAATATTCATTAATGTCTTGTCTTCATTGGGGGTCTTTTTTTTTTTTAGTTGAAAAAGAAGTGACGTGTGACTTAGGTTCTTGCTTTGATCTGTCTAGATGATTTTGTTGGGTAGCTAATATATTTTTTTCTAAGGTAATCAACAGTTTCCAGTTTTTAATATGCATAAGATAAATTTCGTTGTAATATAATGTTCATAGATTACATATGGAAGGTAATTGTATTAAAAAAGTCCCGTGGATTGAGCTCGATTGAGAAAACATGTAGAGAGTTTCAAATTTAAAAAATACAATATATAAGATCACTTGCTCAATCAACTGAATCGTCTTATTTTTGTGCAATGATTATAAATATAATTTGGGATATATATTTTTTTTTCTTTCTACAAGGTAGCTAATGTTGACCATCTATGTATTTTCGTTGAACGATATTCATATATTCGAGATTTTTCAATGCATATGCGGCTTTTAGTTTTATTTTACTTCCATTGTGTTTTGATTGGTGGAAATAGATATTGATTCAACAGTTGATTGAATCAACTAAATCAGGCTGACTCAGGCAAATGTCTCGTTTTAGTTTACTATTTAGATTTTTCTTTTCCTTATTCTTAAATGTTGTGCAAATATAATTTTTGAAACCAAAAAAATAATAGACTATTAAGTATTATCTATAATATAAAAATTTAAATCATGAATTAACATTTTTCTCATAAGGTTTTTATTTTGTTAAAAAAAAAAACTTCAGATCAATGATTCAAAAATTGCAGCACAAGAAACAAAGAAATAATCATCTAGTAAACATTTATCTTAAAAAGAAACAATCAGCCAAAAACTAAGAATATAATGGAGGAAATGACATATATATATACACAACTGATAGTTATAATTAGCAATAAATAGTCAAACATTAATTAACATTTAATAGACAAATAAAAAATAAACACAAAATGGCCCAAATTAATAAATGACATTTTAATAGGTTTTTTTTGTTTTTCTCGTATAACCAATATCACTAAACAACAAAAATAACGCAAACATAAAAAATTATATATACAATACGTAACCGCCTAAAAACATAAATTATATATTTTCATATATTTTTTTGCTCGTTACTTGATAAAAAAAATTCCAATTGTATACTTGATGATTGTATATAGGTAGAAGAATGGTGTATTCATTCACTTAGTAGTAGTATAGATTTATAGCTATGTTATCCCCTCCAGTGTATACATATTAAAAAATCAAACACTTTATGTATTCATTCACTTATAATATGTATACACTGCATTGAAGATTTTTTTAAATCATGAACATCATGTATGCATTGCATTCATGTATACATATCCTTGTATTCATTCTCTCAAAATTTGAATACATTCCAAATTCTTTCTTCAGTAAATGAGGATTGCACATGAAATTTAAAATGCTCAATAGCAAAGACACAAGTCGAAGCGGATAACGAAAAGAATTACATGGCTATAAAATTTAGAGTTATGGATGGAGAATCCACAAAATTAGAATCAAAACCTCCATTTTTATGAATAATCCTAGGATAACTTTCTCAAACATGACAATTGATACCCACAATTAATTACTATTACGTAAATTTTTGCCTAAATTAGATATAACCTTCAATTTAAAAAATTAAAACCCCAAAAAAATTGAACGACAATACAAGAAGGGATCAAACATAGGCTAACAATTAGAGAAATTTACGGGTAGACATCAACAAACCATCAAGAATTTAAAAGCGAAAGGGAAAAAATAGACACTATGGACAAATATTTTTATAGAATTCAATATGTAAAACTAATAAACAAGAAATTAAGTCATCTTTTATTTAAAGTAATGAAGAAGAAGAATTGAATAAATATTTACATAATCAATAAAAAAGCACCATTCAAAAGAATCGTTTGTGTATGGAAAAGAAGAGAAAAAAAGGGAGAAAAACCACTTTCCAATAAAAAAGGACATCACACTGCCATCTCCTAAAATTATTTAATTTAATTAAAAAAAAGTTCCCAATACGTGGGCTATTTATTGTAAAATTTAATTTTTAAAAACCATTTTTTGTCAAGAAAGTAAAATACGGCTATAAGTTGCCAATTAGTAAAGTATAAATTTTAGGAATCACATAGTTAATATGAAATTACAATTTATCCCTATTTAATTTTTAATTACATTAATCCGTGAAAAAAGGGATGTCATGCTATCGAAGGCCCATTAATGACTAGCGAAGACCAGTGGTCCAGACAATAGCTAAAATTGGGCCTAGGCATCAGATGAGATTAATTGGGCTCAGTTAAAAGCATTTGCGTAAATTTGGGCCTTGGAATCTGGGCTGTGCTATATTACCTGCCGAAAAGGTTAATTAGAGGGGAAAATTGTATGAAATAACAAACTATTAATTCAAATTAAATGTTATAGCCATAGTTTATTTTATTTGTAATTCGCACCAAACATCCCATTTTTGCCATCTGATTCGGTATACAATTAGCCATTTTATACATTTTGGTATAAAATGTATAAAATGCGTTTGTGTTTGTATAAAGCGAGAGAAAAGTGTATATACAAATACAAATACATATATTTTCGTCCTATACACTTATAATTAAACAAATATAGATCTTATTATACAAAGTACAATGTATAAATGAATTTCTACAAAACTGAACAATTTATATAAAATTGGATGTTTGTC
>NW_006239002.1:903311-936276 GCF_000226075.1 Solanum tuberosum
GGTATAAAATGTATAAAATGCGTTTGTGTTTGTATAAAGTGAGAGAAAAGTGTATATACAGATACAAATACATATATTTTTGTCATATACACTTATAATTATACAAATATAGATCTTATTATACAAATTACAATGTATAAATAAATTTATACAAAACTGAACAATTTGTATAAAATTGGATGTATCTAGCGAATTATACAAATCAAAAGCTCCATAGCAAACATAAAATTTGTTGTGGAGCGCAATTATGCAAACTATAACTATAACATATAACTATGATTTTTATGTTTGCTATATGTGAAAATTGCTCTAATTAGAACACCATTAAAAAGCTTATGTCTCGTTAGACTTAAGTTTGATTTTTGAGAACAAAATTAAACCAATCCATTTGAAGGGCATATATCGCGCAATGAAATAATTTGAATGGGATAAAGTTGGTGTTTTATTAACGAGTGAATGTTTGTTGATTCAAGTCTTCAGTCAAGAAGTTATTTTAAAGTAATATGTGTTGCGTGCAGAGAGACTAACGGAAGCGGCTCCTCTCCAGTACCCTTTTTTTTATTGCATTCCTTTCCAAAAATGTCCTTTTGAATCATTATCCACTTGCATCTTCAGCTTGTATTATTGAAGATACTAAAGAAAAAAACTCTTTAAAATAGAGAAATAGTACTTGTAAAGAATTTTTTTTCTTTTATTAATCCTTATACGATACAAATTTTAAATTGATCAAATTAAAGATTGTAAATTTATATCGAGTGATTTTTTTTAAAAAAACTATATTTATACATGATAAATAAAATAAATATCATTTAATAAAGAAAATGTTTACTCAAGTGATATATAAAATAAAATCTTAATATTTCTTACAATTTCAGAAATACAATATTCGAAATACAAATGTTTTTTAGTAATAGGGATATTGATGACATGCACATATTATAATTCACAAAACAAACGAGGGGAAAAAAATAGAATAATCAGCTGATACGGCGGCACAGGGTAATTCCATCACCAACCGGAAGCATACAAATCTCAATCCTTGGATCAGCCGCTAAAGCTTTGTTAAGTTCCAATACAAAGTCTCTATAATACCTAACATATTTCCTCAATGGAGCATTAGGTGGAGCGACCACTGAACCATTCCATAGGGTGTTGTCGTACCCGATCACACCACCAACTTTCACTAATTCTATTATCCTTTTGTGGTAGTTGATGTAGTTGTCCTTGTCAGCATCCACGAAAATGAAATCATACGTGCCATGGTTATTTTTCTGCCAAAAATAAATAAAAAATATATTAGTTTAAGCTGATTAATTTTATTTTATTATCGTTTAGGTAATCTGATAACACGTACGTCTTCAACTAATAGATCAAGAACGGGTAAAGCAGGTCCCTCTCGAAAATCAATCTTGTGAGCTACACCAGCTTTTTGGATTATGGGTAAACCAATTTCTTCGTAATTTTCCTTGTTAATATCCATTGCCAATATCTGCAAAAACAAACACAAATGTTTTATTAATTAGGCCGTTAAAGTGGCGTGCACGACTAATTAATACAATCAGTAAAATTCTATAATTTTTCGAATTACTTGTTCAAATTGAAGTGATTACTGATTAATTACTAGCGTTTAATTAGACAAATTCAGTAATTTTAGTTTAATGCAACTCCAATTTGAGTTAAATACTCCCATTATTATAAGGATGAAATCAAATTAAAATTATCAAAAGTTGAATGGTTTTGTGCTTAAAGTCAATCCAATTGTCCTTATTTTCTTCTTGGTGCGGATTTTTTTTTTCTCCTTTTTGTTTTTTTATAGGGCAAGTTAGTGGAAATTTATACTTTTTGGGCCTTTAGTGATGGATTAAAATGCATGTGTTACCTTTCCATCATGTGGAAGAGCAAGAGCAGTAGCAAGAAGAGAATAGCCAGTGTAGACACCAATCTCCATGGTGTTTTTAGCATTGATCAACTTCAACAACATGTTCAAAAATTGTCCTTCATCAGCAGATGTTGTCATAAGATTCCTGTTTCACACAAATATCCATAATTCATTAACAATTAATAATATATATATATTTAATCAATTAATAAACTCACCATGGATGCTTAGCAGTCAATTCTCTAAGCTCTTTCATGGGTTCTGGCTCTCTTGGGTATACGCTCGTCTCCAATATGTACTGTAACAACATGTTCAGCCACAAATAACACATGGTGTCAAATCCAATTTTAATTTGCATCTGATCACCCTAGTTAATCGCAACGAATAAAATTCTTGAATCAGTTTCTACGTCGTCGTACTAAAGAAATTTGTTATACCTGGTAAAGAGCATCACTTTGCAAAAGACTCTTGTGGCCAACCTCTTGGTGTTTAGAGACTTGGTTTTCCTGTGATGCAACATTTTCAGCCATACTATTTTCTTGAATGATTTCTTTTTTCCTCTTTTTTTCTTCTTCTTTTAGTTTGTGATTTAGAAAGTAATGAAATTGAAATATATATATAATGTGTGAGGAAATTTGGTTCATAAGGCAAGACTTGCATGAACATATTGGGCCCACCAACTAACAAAAAATTTGGTGAGATTCCTTCTTGATGTGTTTTTTTTATTTTATGTTACATGTGGGACCCATGGAAGTTGTTGCAACAAAGTCTCAACCACTTGAATAAAAATACTTAATACGTCAGATAACGTCATGATTACCTGTTTAGATTTGTGACAGGTGTCCTGTTAATAATTTTACTAACAAATACTTCCCACGTTCTTTCTTTTTAGTTTGTTCAAAAAGAATGATTTTTTTCTTTTTTTTTATAACACTTTAATTTCAGCTTTTCACGTGATATGTTTAAGGTCACAAAATTAAAGGAAAATTTTGTACATTTGACACAACTTTAATTTAGGATCACAAGATTCAAAAGTCTTCTTTAAAGTATTCATTTCCAAATATATTTAAAAGTTGCCTAAAAAAAACCAAAAATATTCATTTTGGTTGTTGATAAATTTATATGCTTTTTTCATGTTTTCCTACGTTATAAAAATGGTGAGTTCATAACTTAAATTCAGTTTCTGTTACATGGTAAATATATTATTATATTATAGTGGAGACGATGATTTCGTATTAAAGTTAGAGAGAGTATCTTTTTTTTTTCTAACATAAAGGTATTTATTTTTATATAATAAATATTAACCATGATCGAGACTATTGTATAATATAATTAAATAAATCGTGCCATTAGTATGTATTATTTTATTATATAAAATAAACAGGGATGTGGGAAAATGGAAAGGAATCAAATTCGTTTTGTTCTGCCATGCATGATATTTGGAGGCTTAAAATATATTTTTAAAAGGCATATATGTTGTTAGCAAACAAATCAATAAAATGATAATATTACGTAACAAACATATGGAATAATTTATTTTACATTACATGTAAATATCATTATTTTTTTATTTTTTTAAAAAGATAAATAGAAGAAGATTGGCTTGAAGTGGGGCCTGAAAATTGAAATTAGTAGACTTTGTCAATTAGCTTTTGGTTTAGCAAAGCTTAAATAAAAGTTTAAAAATATTTTTTCTGGAATATAGTTGAATTTTATTAAAAACAACTACGGTTTCAATTTAGCGAGGTTGACATGGTAAATAATGGTGGGTAATATATAATTTCTAATCAATATGTGTAACATCATATTGTCCATAATGACGAATAATAGATGAGTTACATACAATTTTTTATTCATCAATGAAAAGGATGTTCTATATCTAACCTAAAAAATCAAGCAGAACATCGTAGAACTTATTTAAATGTGCTTATATCTTTTGGCTGGTAACTTATAACTTTTGATAGTATTTTTATTTTTTTAACTTAAAAATAAATATTTAAAAATTATTCAAACTTAAAAGCATTAATAATTAAGTTAATCAACGCAGAAAAAAGAGTCACACCCATATGATATTATTTTCACTTTTTTTCTCTTATTATTTATTATCCTCGATTTTTATTTTTATTTTTAAAATGTCTCTTGCTTTCTTTTCTTTTCCAATATTCATCTTTTTAATTTCTTAAATTTGCATATATTTTCGTTTAATCAGTGATTGGTGAAAAATCATTTTCTTTCTCTAGTAAAAAGAAAACTTTAAAGTCACTAAATTTTGATAGAATAACAAAACAATGATGGCAAGAGTTGGTAAACGGTGATCAGTGACTCTTTCCATCTGTTTTTTTTCCTTTGTTGGTGAAGTAAAATAAGATAAAATGACGTCAAATAGCAACTCCACTTTGACTTTCTTATAACGCTTTAATTTAGAATCTAAAGCATAATTACTATACATTTTAAACTAATATTTCTTTTAGTATATGGTGGTATCGAAATAAATTCAACGACATCAATTATAATGATTTGTTACAATAAAAAAGAGAATATATTAGATGTGCCTAATTGGATGAAGATTTTGAATTAGATATTCAAAGTCCAGCTAACAATGTTAAGTTTTGTAGGTAACTTCACCAAGAATTTTTTTTAGAAGTATATAAAATAATAAAGCTTGAGAGACTTCTTTGGTCAAATTTGTTCCCTATTTCAATTTTTTTCAAAAAATAAAATAAAATTGAAGTTCTTTTTCATTTATGATCATTTTTTTGGAGGATTAATTATCCTTTTTCAAATGAAACAAAAACAATTGTCATAACAGTCTATGTTATAGTCTTTCTTCAGTTTTTTACAGTTTGACTCTCGAAAAATGAAAAATACAACTAAAATTAGGATAGGGCTTGGCAGGGTGATATAGGACGAGCCTTGACCCGCTAAAATTTTGACCCACCTGTCCTATGTAACCTTTTTTCATTATTTTGCCTCGCCCCACCTTGTTCAGTTTAGACCTACCCCCGTAGTGTGTCCTGCGTTGCCCTACCCTAACCTTAATAATACTGCCTCAATGACAAAATAGTTAGAACTATTGGGGGTGTTTTACGCCCTTTTAAGGAAAAAAAAATGACATAAGTTAGATATTACTTTTCATTTTTTGCCTTTATTAATTATCGTCAAATTAATCTTTAGAACAATTCAAAACATTTAAAGTTTTTGAACGCATCATATAGAAAATTCAAATGAAGGGTAAAACTGAAAAAATATTCTAAAAGTAGTCTTGAAGATTGAACAATTAAATTAATTTGAAATATGAAAAATGTCTCAACAATTCAATTATTTTTAAACGGAGGGAGTAGTAAATTGATAAAGCCTTTTGACATTTTCCCCCTTTAAATGAATATAATATTCCCAGAGTTATACTTTTGGGAGGATAATATATTTCGTATGGCTAAGTCAGAGGTGGTGGCTGGTTAGGTGCTTACCGGTGATTAGATTAAATTAAAGACACTGATTAAGCAAAATGAAACTAATAATATAGTAATATAATATAATATTATAAAAGCCTCAAGTTGAGTTTTCAAACATATGTTTGTCTGTTGGTAGAATTTACTTCAGCGAAAAGTCTTATCGAAAATATTTTTATTTTATTTTCATAAGATAAAAATAAAATTGTGTAGATATCATTTTTTGCAGACCTTACTTATAAAATTATATTGAATTTGTTATTATTGTTGTTCACAATTTATTTTTTTACGTGGCACGAATATAAGAGGACTTGTAGTTATTACTAACAAACCTTGTTATATGATAACCAACAAACATTGATGTATTAGAAACAGTAAGTCAGAAAATAGATGAAGCATGAAAAAAAATTGAACTCACAATTTGTTTGTATCTTTAAAAAATTTAATCATGTCACTATTATTCAAGGTTTATGGATTAGTTCCTGTCATGGTAGCACGAAAATCTATTCTGTAAGCTCAATTTACAAAACCTAAACGAATTTAAATGGTGGAGCAAATCACACACTATATACTAATGTTTTTGCTTTTAAAAATGATGAAGAATGTTGTGAAAAAAGGGGAGACAAGTGCAGACATAAAGGCAGTGTCTGTTCGAATGGTATCATTCGGAAAAAAAATAAAGTCTCGCGTGAAATAAATTTGATACAAAAATATATTAATCAGATGATTTGATCAAATCCAAAGTCTAGTGTGAGGAAAAACTTTCTTTATGAGCTAAGCTAGAAGATATGCTTTAAATTTTGTCCAATACATATATATAACTTATAAGTACAAATACTCTCATTTCCCAATTTCATTGTCCAATTCATACTTCAATTTTTTTTATAAAAAAAAACCAACAATTTGTTACACTTAACCAGTACTATGAGAGTCAATAAAAAGTTATAGCTGTCTGTAATTGTTATCGGTGTATATTGAATGTATAACAAGTATTTAATTAGTATATAATTGGTGTATAACATATACATGCTATCTATACATAGATTATACAGTGAATATATTCGCTAAAATTGTATAGAATAAAAAATCAGGGTTAATTTTTTGTTGTGTAAAAATCTTGAAATTTTCGCATGTTGAATTTCAGGACATTTGTTTAGTAAATGAAACTCTTTTTTAGTTCTCTTGCTACTTATAGATTAGTTTGGATCATGATCCTAAAAATTCTTTGAGCGAGCAAATCGAAATTCTTAAAAAAAGTTAGACCAGATTTAAGAGTTTTATAAGTTATTGCAAACGTTAAACGGTAGTCTTGATGTTTTGACGGTAAGGTTGAGCAATATTTGAGCAACATTATAATGATTCTAATCTTATCCCAAAATCTCCTTTTGTATTTTGAGTTTATTGCCCTTTTTGCTGTTTGAACATCCCTCATCCTTATCAGCCATGTTACACAGTACAAGTAAAACTGTCTCCGTGTACTGACTCTGCTTAGACAATTTCTCCATACCATAGGGAGACTTGGAGCAACAGGAAAGTTGTTTCGTATAATCTATTACTTAGGTTCGAGCTTTGGAATCAGTTGTTTGCATCCATATAAGCAAACAAGGTACAGCTCAAACTAGATTCATACTGGAATTGACTCTGACATAGTGCAGGTTTAATAGCAAAATGTTTCAGATAACATTTCTAAGGCACACCAGACATACATATAACTAATTTAGATGTTAGTGATATTTGTGAGTATATTAAGAATTGAACCAGTGTGCCATGCACCCACATCAACCGAGTGTTGTGACCACGACAGCCATTGCCTTTTTCTTTGTGTGTGTATTCGTCTCCAAAGCTACTGGTAAAACTAGTAAACCGACCTGTAGATTGGCTGAACATCACTCCACCATCTCAATAGCTCTGATATTAGTTGTTGGACTAAAACAGGTCAAATATATTCTTAACATGACTTGATATTGTCTATTTGGATCAAAGTCGGCACATTTTTCCATGAAAAATCTCATCCCATTAGAACTTAAAAGTATCACTACACCGACTTTAATTTATTCGCATACCCAACAACACAATATACATATTATGGTCAAATGCAAGTCGTCAGTATATATAATCACTTCTACTTGTAGCAAGTCACATAATGAATTTCTTTCGAGTTCATTGACAATCAACCAGAAAGAGCTGTGTATGTTAAAGAAGAGAAAAGGGGGACATCTTATTGCTATTATGCAAAACAGCTCAACTTTGAGTAAAAAGATTGACAATCTAGATGAATGAATTTATGTTCTTTGCCTTTAAAATAAGTCGTAGAAAAATGTCACTGCTTTTGTGACTGAAACTCTGTTGCTTTTGTGACTTTTGTGACTAACGCACTTCTAATAGAACATGCTACACTTTTACTTTCACCGAGATTCAAAGAACTCTTGCATTTGTCAGATGAATAATCATTCAAATCCTCACAAAATGCTGAATAATCATCCCTTGATAACAACATATTATGAAGTATCGAACAAGCACCAATAGAAGCCACAACAGTCTTGATTTCTCCTTCAATCGGTTCGCGCAAAACGCCCCAATTTCTCAAGCTCTGAACGGCTATAACTGATGGCAAACGCATTACGTTGATTGCATTGTTGAAGTTCTCTTCATTTGATTGAGAAACAGGATCATCAAATGGTAACATTAACCAATTTAACAAAGGATAGTCTCCATTCCCAACTAAAAACTGAGGCACAACCACTCCATTTATCTCCATACCTTTTGAATTCCTAAAAATTGTTCCTTTTTCAATATCTTGGAACAGAGTTGATGAATTTAAGACCTGGAAATCAGTTTTATCGCCGCGGAAACCGGCTATAATACTAATAATTCTGGATGATGAATCAACCACTAATTGAGCTGCTATACTCTCTTCATTAACCTTAAATCTTACGCAACAGAGTACTCCACAGCAATTTGGAATACCCGAAATCGACTCAAATCGATTCGAAACAGATTCAAGCTCACCCGAATTCAAAAACCCAACCCAGAACCGGAAATTAGTACAGAGCACCCTACACAATTGTTTGAAACAAAACTTAGCAACAGATTCCGATACACTAAATCTCCGAGAAATATCGGAGAAATTAGCTCCAGTAGCCAATCGGAAAAGCCCAATTCCAAGCCTAGTTTCCGCAGCGAGATTAAGTGGCGAGTCAACCGGGTCACGACACTCTAACAGAGGCTCTAATAACCCACAAAGCCAATCAAAAGTAGAAGAATTGATATTGAAGAATTTCTTGAAACAATCCGGGTTACGTCGGATAAACGAGTCGGGTCTACCCAGTTTGAACCGGGTCAAACCCTCGCCGGCCGGGGCATCGGATTCTGAGAAATGGATACGTTTTCGTTTACAACGCGAAAAAGGGATGAGAGAAAGAGTAGCGGATGTTTCAGAAACAGAGAGGAAATGGAGAAGAAGAGGCGTAAGAAAATCAGATAGAGAAGAATTAGTTATAGAAAGAGGATTTGATGAAGGGAAAATGACTGTAATTAGAAGGAGTAATTGAGCAATTAGAGAAGAAAGCATAGCAGCCAAATTTCGAGGATTCATATTTGTTGTTGTTTGTGTATCAGTGAGTGATAGTTTTTGCTTTTTGTTTTGTCAGGTTTTCTTGATTTCAGAGCAAATCAAAAAGGGCTTTGCTCTGACAATCTGATGAATCTGTATCTCAATTCATTGACAAAAGTACAAAATAAATTGGGTTTTCAACTTATCACAAATATACACGTGCCTCTTTTCTTTTTTTTTTACTTGAAATTGATTTTTGTTTTCTTATTTGGGGAATAATTATTCAAGAAATATTCCAAATTCCTAAAGTTTCTTATAAGAGGAGGGTAAATTTATTGATCTTACCATTCGAGCAAATATACCTATTTAGTGCGATTGAAAATAATAAAAGAATTTACTCAAAATTCCTAATTCCTAAAGTTCCTTATTTTTATTTATATATTATTGAGGAACTTTCGCATATAGTCACTCAAAAATAAACTAATTATGCTCCAAAAACTACACGTTTATACAAACTTTAAAAAGTTATACATAAAAAGATTGAATGTATATGATGACAAAACTGAAAAATCAAAGGAAATCATCGTCATAAACAAATACAAACAATCATATACAAATACAAATCAAACAAATAATTGTTAGGTGCGAATTATATATATACAAACGTGGCTAATTATGCAAACTCGAAGTCAGCCCACATAATTAATGTATAATGTTATCCGCGAGTGGTAATTATAGCAAACTATAACTATGATGAGTAATTTAGTATAAGTTTGCTTAACCGCATAATTTTCCCTTTATTATTTTAAAAATAGATTTTTCTTTTTTTACTTTATCATTTTTTACTAGAAAATTATGTTTTTTTTAAATGTTATCTTTAGCATTAATTATTTATTTTCCAAATCATATTTCAAGTAATACTCCCTCTATACCTTTTTACTTGTCCAATTTTGATTTTTTGCTTATCATTTTTGACAAATCAAGAAAAGAAAAAAATTATTTATCTATTATACTCTCAATTTATTTAGAGAGTTAATGTTTTTTGCAAAAGGTAGAACCTCTTTAATGAATAAATCGATTTTGGAATTCTATCAATTAATAGGGATAAAATGATAAACTCACTATGTCAATTTTTTTTAAAAAGTGTGTCAATTTAAAAATGGACAGAGGAAGTACTAAACATCAATTAATAGGGGTAGTATGATAAAATAAAAATGTCAATTATTGTTTTCTTAGTACGTATATGAAAGGAAAATATGACAAATAAAAATGGGGGGAGAAACGTAGTATTTGGAATTTGGATAACTCATTTTATTCTGAGCTTGTCAATGTGTGTTTTTTAATTTGTCAAAATTAAGGATAAATTTATGTGAAATTATAATGAAAAAGGTATATCTGAACCAATATTATAACTGAAGAAATATATTTGAATTAAAAATATAAAAAAGAATATGTTTAAACTATTTAGTATAATATAATACTTAATAGTATATTTAATCATTTTCCGTATAATCAATATGATTCCACTTTCGTTTCTATAGATTTTAGCATAACCAAATTTAAACGCCTTAAATTCCATTTTTATAAGAAAATTTTACTTATTAATTGGAGAGAAAAAGGAAACTAAGGGCGGAAATATCTTTTTTTTAGGACTCATGAATATTTTCCCACAAAGGGAAGATACCCCAAGATTTTCATTCCATTTTCAATTGAAGAAAAAATCAAATTTACCCCTAGACAATTTCTTATATCTTACTTTTACTCTGTATGCTTTTGTCATACTTTCTCAATAAATATATTTATTAAGGACCATCTATTAGAACGACTTTACCAAAGTATTTAACTAAAACCAAATCTCCACTTATGGTTTGGACCATTTTTGCAACTACTTTTAGTTTTTGATGTTGGTCCTCCACTTGTGCATTTTAGTTTAATTCCTGCTACAAGAAGTATAATTCATTGGCACCCATGGGCCATCAAGCGAAGTGTATTAATTTATGTGATAATATTTGAATGAGCATAATTTTTTTTTTTTTATATATAAAAAAGATTGTGGTTGAAAACAAATTATAATATTTATATAGCTATAAATTATCTTATTAAAAATAAAATATTTTTTTCAAAACTAAATAATTGAATACTAAATATAAAAAAAAACATCATTCCTTTTTATACTAAAAAAATAAAAAAGTGAGACATGAATTGAGAATATAAAATACAACATAATGTTACACTTGACTCGGATGTTAAATATAGTCAAACTTATCCGAAATCCAATTAGCACTAAAGAGTAAAGACAGAAAAAGTAGATGCAAAAACAAAAATTCCAAGTTTGTGTTATTAAATTATGAAAGAGAGGATTTAATAGATCAGTAGATCGATTATTTAAATTTTTCTTTTGATGATGAACATTAAATTTCGGCCTTGCAATTTTCATTTTCCCTTTTCCGAGCCTCAATTTTGATAAAATCATATAAAAAATAGAAATATATTTCTTAAAAAATATATGAAAGAGGTGAAAGACCAAAAAACTTGTCTAACTTGAGCCTTTTAACATGGAAATGCATCTCCCTCTTCTTCCGAGTCCGAAGCCAAAAGGGCAAAAAAAATTGTCAAAAATTTCAAAAGGGCACATTAAATTTTTTTAAAACCAAAAGGGCAAAATCGCTCCTGACGAAGCGATTTCCCTCTGACACAATGACGAAAAATCGCTGCCCTAGCAGCGATTTTGTCTAAAACTTTTTTTCTTTTTTTTTTCATTAAAAATCGCTGCCACTTAAGTCAGATTTTTTTTTCTCCTTACACATCGCTGCAGGGGCAACACTTTTCATGCCTAGTGCTATTATATTCATGCCTATCGTTAATTATTAATAATATAAAAATGATAAACAAGACGGACAGTATACTCAATAAAATTGTTGAAGCATGAGGAAAATTGAATTATATATCATAAATAATAATAAAAGAATATTAAATTAAAAAAATTCTTAACCAAAATCGCTGCCAGCGATTTTGAAGAAAAAAAGAATTTTTTTAACGTACGACAACTTTTGTCAGAAAAAAATCGCTCCGTACTTTTGTTTAATTTTTTTTTGATGTACCGTTTTAGTTTTTTGAAAGAAAAAAGTTGCCCTTTTGGCTCCGGACCCTCTTCTTCCTATCATAATTTAGTTCAATATTTTAAGTTTGGGTGCTCTAGTCAATATCCACTTTTAATTTCCAAAAAAACATAATTAAAGGTAGCTGCTATTCCTTTTTTTGAGAGCTCACATCTTTTTATTTTTTTTGATTATTTGAACCCACAATCTTATATATATGAAAATAAAAGGTGTTTATCATTTAAGCATTCGTCTTTTATTTTTTTACGAGACATGATCAATACAAAATATACTCTAAAATAAATCTTTGTCGTGTTAAAAATGATATAGAAATATATCGTCTCCACATGAAATGATTCAAACAATGTTTAAGTGATTATTAGCTTTTAACACTATTCAGTAGAATTAATTCTATAGATTGAGTTACAAACAAGTAATCGACTAAATTGTAAACATGTGAAATTGAATATGGAAAAACTAAGAGTTGAGCACCGATAATTAGTTATCAATGGGAGAAGTAAAGGCAATTGATAATGTCAAATATAAGATTGTTGATAATTATGTATATGATTACTAATCATTCTTATATTAACATGACTTAGTACGTTTATATGATGATCATTATAATTATGATTTATTAGTTTATAATTTTTCTTAATGTGATTTCATTATTATTTTTGTTGAATATTTCAGTGTCATTACTCATTTACATTTTATGTTATTTTCTAAGAAACACTTTAGATTATAATTATGTCTTGTTGAGACTAAAGAAATATTCGAAGCACACTCAAAAAATATTTGTATGAAGATTTTATTAAAAAAAACTAAAAAATAAGAAAAATTGAGGATAAAAAAATCGACTTTTGTGTTTAAGAAAAGAAATAATATAATATATATTAGGAAAAAAAGCACTTTGACTCATTGAAATAACAATTACTAAGTTTTTTTTTTTTACCAAACTAATAGCATAGGATTATTTTTGACCATTTAAAAATAAAAAAATAATGCATTTATCACAACTTAATTGCTCTCTCAGTTCTTATACATAGAGAGAAAGAAACTCTATTTTTCTCTCTACCCATTTTTCATTCCTTCTCTGTTCTTCAATGGAGATGTAGTGTTTTTTTTGTGGTTTTTTTAGTGCAGAAAATTCCGTCACTTCACCGATCATCTGATTCTCAGGTATCTTGATCTACCCATTAATTTTCTTGATTTTTTTTTGGGTATTTGGGTAGTTTTCTTTTTGTACTGTGGATCTGCAATTCAATGGCGTTTGTATGAGTTAAATTGTTTGGGTAAAGGCGTATATGTTCTTGTTCTTGTATGACTGACTATTTTGATATCTCTACTAAATTGTGAAAATTTATGTGTTGATTAAATTTGGGTACTTCTTGAAATTAATCTTTTATCAGCATAATAATGTTTTTACTATATAAGGTATGAGTTATCGACTTTTCAGTTGTTATAGAATGAATAATGTTGAACCTGAATTGTTGTTTATGTAATTAAGACCTTAAGAGGTTATTTGGTATGGGGGATGGGATAAACAAAGTTATATGAGATAACTTATTCCCATCGTTGTGATACAAATGGTGAGATAAATAATCCCGAGACTAGCTAATACTCATATACTAACCAAACGCATGATAAAATAATCCTGCACAAGGATGACACCATTATAACTAAAATTAAACCTTCTTAGCTAAGGCTGCAGAAGCACCAAAGAAGCAATAAAGCTTGCTCTGAAACTAAAAATCAATTCTTGTAGATAAGTTCCTACTTAATAAGAACAGTAGAAGAGTAATTTGTAGACTGAAAATCTTGTTCTTACCTACTAATAGAACTACTTCAACATAGAACAAGCTTGTTCTTGCATCCTATTAGCGTAATTAGGACTCAAAAATAATCTAGGAAGCAATTAACATACCTAAAAACTTATTAAAGAAGTTCTCTGCGGAACCACTATAAGAATACACCAAGAACTGTTAAAACATGCTTCAAATACTCACCCTATAAAAAGAGTTTCCTTGTGTTACTTGTGCCCTGCATGAGGTGCCTTAGTTATTTTGAAGGAGGCTGTGAAAGCCTGCAGCTCAAAATTAACAGATGCTTTACCAATTGTGTCTTTTAGCTTCTGCTCGACTTGTGATTGCTGTGAACTGGTTCTATACGCTGCTGAAATTACTATCTTAGTGCATCAGAAGTTATATAACCAATTTAGGTTATCTTATATTTTCACTTTTCTCCAGTGATATTATGCTTTAACCTTTTCAAGATATCAACTATTGTTAATTTTGTTCTCTGACAGAATTTCCTCACTAGTGCACTAAAGGCCGTGGTTTGTCATAATTGGCCAAGATGCAAAGGAACAGAAACATACTAGATTCCTTTCCAGAAACTATCGATCTTAATCAGGGATCTGTTTCAAGTAATGCTTCTGGAGATCCGACATCCTCTTGGGATAGCTTGCGAAATTCAATGGAGGGTCGATTATCGAATTCCATGCTTTCTTCTGCTAGAGAAAGTCTTAGACGTGCTGATGATATTAGTTATAACACACAGAACTGCAGGGCACGGGATCAAGGCGAGTCGAGCTCCAGTGCCAATTTGCATGGCATTGGACATGCTAGTCATTTGAGAATAGGACATGCTTGGCCGTCTTCATCAAGTAATCATGTGCTGACTAATTCAAATTCAGAAGAGAGGCGATTTGGACCATACAATGTCCTCGATCCTGACAGTTCAACAAGTGGTTATGGTGGAAATCATTTGATTGGCAGCCCTACTATTTTACCAAATCTGGCTTCGGCTCACAGTCCTGCAAATGCTAACTTAAGTGGCATATACAACAATGGTGACACTCGGCTGGTTATGAGACCAAGTGTATCTTCAACTGTCTACACTTCTAGTAGCAGATGGGAAGCGGAGCGTCCTGCTTCTGGTGTCTCTTACAATGCTGGTACTTCTTCAGGTAGATCTAGTTATCGGCCTGGGTTCACTGATATATCAGGTTCTCCCATGGGTTGGGGTTTATCCTACAAGCGCAAGGTCCTTGAAGGCAGTTCTGGGCAGTCTTGTGGTAGAAGTTCGAGCTCCAATGCACAATCTGAGAACATTAGACCGCACAATTTTCCAAGTCAACATGGTGCTTCCAGCAGCTTAAACATATCACCAGCCTCTGCAAGCGTGCAGAATAGGATTGGTACAAGAGTGATTGCCTCTGACATAATTCCTCCTCTTAGTGCTAGTGGAGTTGCGGAAACCTCTGCCAGAAATTCTGGGAGTGGACAAAATCTTGAGAATCATGATACAGTTACATTTGGTTTACTGCCAACTAGGACCAATTTAGGGCATTCTAGTGTTGGTTCTACTCTTGTGACTCCTCAACCTATTTCAGTATCTAATTATTTGGGATCCAGACAACCAATTTCACAGTCAATGAATGCAGGTAACTCAAGAAGCCATTCTGGCCTAATGTACGTTTCTGGTGTTCCAAGTGGTTTGCATCCAGTTCCCCGGAATGTGTCTCCTAATTCACGAGGTGGTAGTTCATCAAGTCTAAATGTGGTTTCTCCTGATAGTGAGGATGAAGCTAACTTCTGGAGCTCAATAAGAAGTAATAGGGTACCTCTTCCATTTGTTCCTGCTCCTGAGTCTGGAAATATGGTACAGGATTCAACTAATTGGAGTTTAGCTACTTCAAATGGAAGCTATTCCAGAAACATGCCTTCTAGTTCTGCACTCAGCCGTGGGCCAAGTATGCAAACTTCTACTACTGCAAGGACACCTTATCAGAACTTAGCAACCAGTAGTACTCATAGTTCTTCAGAAATTTCTCCTAGGACTCTCCTACCTCTTGTTGAGTCCGAGTCTGGAAGTCAGAGAGGTAATTTTCCCCTGCTATCATCAGCTGCTTCTCCTGTGGAGGAGGCAGAGATATCATTGCGATCTAGTAGCCGGGGATCTAGTAGCCGACGTAATCATCGAAACCACCTAATATCATCTTTAATGACCAATTTTCCAAGTAATGAAGTGGATGGATCGCGTGGTTTAGCTTCTGATATCGAGGGTCGCCACAGACTGGTACGGGAGGTTTGTGTTTTATAATAGTATCAAAACTGTTGTACTTTGGTTTGTTCATGAATGTTTTCAACTGTTCTCATCTCGTATCTGGCCTGAGGAAAGTATAAATATTTCTTCTTGTATTATTATTTTGTCTTCCTGAAGATTTCTTCCTTTCATCTACCTATTCGTGTTGCCCTTTTTTCTTACTTGCTCATCTTGTGATTAGTATTTAGTTCAGGATTAGTGGATCATGTACTGTCCCAACATAGTGCAAGTATTGGTATCACACATGAACAGAAGCACATGCCTCCTTATAGTTCTTTTGACAATTAGCATGGAGTATACCTTCTGGATGAGTTAAGAATTGCAATTTGCTTAAGGGGTCGTTTGGTAGGATGTTCAAGAATAGTACTGACTATGTTTTTTTTTTTGATGACCGTGGTGAATATGGTGTATTACTAATGCTGAGAATAGTTTTGTTGGGATTATTTCTAGAGCTGTGTTGCCCACAACTTGGAACTTAGAATGAATGTTATGTCTCAATGAATATGAATCGAAGCACCTATACTTTTTACCTTTATATTTTCAGAAGCTGATACTTTATGGTTTCACTCTTTCTAGTAATTGGGTGTAGCATGATCTTCAGTTGTCCTGGATTTTGGTTGTGCCAAGTTCACTTTTTGAATAAATCCAGCTGGTTTTATGTTGCTTCATGCCGTTCTTTTGAGATAGTTTTGATCTACGGTTAATTTTCTCATTACTTACGAAATGTTGCTGCTTGCATTCAACAGATTCGTCAAGTCCTACATTCCATGCGGAGGGGCGAGAACAGGCGATCTGAGGTTTTATTTTCATCCTTATGATACCCTAATGAATGCTCAGCTTGTTTACGCATGTACTTTGTATGAATATTATGTAGTTCATGATCTGAACACCGTGATGGATGAAGTTTCTATCGATTTGCTGAGCTGTGAAATGTTATAAACATAATTACTTTTACTTGTTATATTTGCTCCATAAGCTGAAGGGGTAGAAATATGGCCAGAATTGTAACATGTCCAGCCATAGATATCTGGATGGAAAACAAATTACCTAAGTTGTGTTATTTTCGACGACGAGTGATATTTTTACTAGACTGCCAATTAGGTTGTTCGGGTGAAAAATATTTGTCAGAATTTGGTTGATGATGCTTGTAACCCGTGCTCCACAAGCTTAAGTAAGAGAGATGTTTGTCCAGAATTTGGTTGATGATGCTTGCTACCTATCTTTCTTCTCTTTTCTTCTTTTCAATGAGGTGAAATATAAGGTGAAATAAGCCTTAAGAAGCCTATTAACACTTACCTGCCTAAACCATGCAAAGATTCCAGAATCAAATCATTAGCTGCAAGATACGATACGGCTCAGCCAAAGAAGGTGAGCACCTAGCGCGAGCCTTCAACACCGTCTTAGCCTTCCCTGAACAGGATCGCTCCCACACGTGTATGCGTTCGTTAACTTGCATAGGTGGTTTCAATGAAAAATATTTCTCAGCAGTTTTTCAATGGTGCAATATTCTTATTTTTAGCCTTTCTCTTAGTTTTTACTTAATATTATCCTTACTAAGATGTTTTTATTTTTATTTTCCATCCTATCCAGATTTTTGTAGTTCTTAGTCTGTTATTGTTTTTTAGATGATGAAATCTAATTGCATCTGACTGGATTATAAAGCCTTCACATCTTGATCCCTTGTTAGCAGGAAGGAAGCTCACTTAATCTAGACTTATCTCCTCATTGGAATTTTGGGTCCTTAGTAGACACCAGTGGTTCATTTTTTTATATTTTTTTTGGCAGGATTATATGATGCTTGATTCATTTCTCAACGGCGCTGCAGAAATTCATGATACACATAGAGGCATGAGGCTCGATGTTGATAACATGTCGTATGAGGTAATTATGGTTGTGCTTTGATATCACTAAGTTTCGTAATAGATTTCTCATATTGTAACCCCTTTACAAATTCGTTTTTTAGTTTTATATCTTGATTTCAAGAGATTTTCATTCTTATAAATAAGAGATCTGGAAATTACGCACCAGAGATCTTTGAAGGGTTTTTTTTTTTTTTTTTTTTTTTTTTTTCTGTTCAAAATTGTTAAGGGTTTCGTTCACCTATCTCTTCTACTTGTATTCCTTAGGAATTATTGGCATTGGAAGAACGTATAGGAAATGTGAACACCGGATTAAGTGAAGGAACCATTTTAGAACGTATGAAACAGCGAAAGCATGATTCAATATATGGAGGGTCATCGTCCAATATGGAGCCTTGCTGTATCTGTCGAGTGAGACTCTTTCTAATAATTAGTTGATATTTCTAGAGAAGGATTGTTGAATAAATCTCGTTGGTTTTCTTTTACATTTATCAGGAGGAATACGCAAGTGGAGATTACATGGGCATATTGGATTGTGGACATGAATTCCATAGTAGTTGCATAAAGCAGTGGCTAATGCTGAAGAATGTGTGTCCTATTTGTAAGATGACAGCCTTAAAAAAATGAAATGCAACCAAATAAAGATAATTTCCCCTCCTCCAATTCCCAACAAAAGAATTCTTGTTGTTACTATTTTATAACTCATGGGATGTTTATTTATTTTGATGTTGTGGTAAATCCATAGAAATCTTGTTATGATGTTTGTATTGAGTAATACTTCACAAGTTTTTTCTTTAACCAAACAATGTGTTTAGTTTTGGTGGTATTTGTCCATTCCTTTAATCATTCATTATTGTAAAAAATAGTTTGCAAGAACAACTCATTAATCCTGCTTGGTAAAACTAAAGAACATTCATTCTATGTTACATGTATTAATATACTTGCATTTGAGATTTTGGTCAAGGAAAAATTGCGTCAGATTTTTTACTGTCTTACAATAATGTGGATTCAAATCTTAGGCTTTCCAGTTAATAAGTTTTGAGTTTACTTTTTTTTGTGAGACAAAAAAATGTCTCAAATAATTAATGTCACTAGTGTAATGATCATCATTTTCAAAAACTTGAATTCTTTTCTTGTTGTAATCGGCTCAATGACCATCATTCATCATTTTCAAATACTTGAACCTTTTTCTTTTGTTTTGCAACTCGTACACATATATTTTTTGTTATATATAGGTGATTCTTAAGATAAATTATACTTTTAGATACATGATTTAATACTGAGTATTCGGGGAAATTAATTATTTTAAAAATGAAAAATGGTCGGTAACATATTGAAAATGACTTGAATATATTTTTTTTCACCTACTTGATCATAATTGTGTTTAACGTTAATTTTTGGATCGAAAATATGCCTCTTCAAATCAATTGAAGCTAAAAAGACATAAAATCTGTTAAGAGGGAAAAGCCGGAAAGGAAAATGCAAAGAGAAACAACAAACGCAAGCATAGAAAGAGGCCAGAAATTACTCAGAAAACCAACAACAAATGAGTCATACTCGACGGTGGCAGTACCTAATTATTCCTTAATATAATCCTTTTATCTGATATACATAATTTCTTTAAGCCGAGCATGTATTTTTTGTGCAAAATTTAATTTGATGTGTCTTTTTTATTTTTTATGACAAAATATAAATTTATACTTCAAGTTTTATATTTTTAAAAAATAATTAAAAATCATGATTTGAAATTTCAAATCATGTTTTTTTTTTTTGGAGAATTTGAAATTTCAAATCATAATTCCAAATTGCATGTCCAGATATTGATTTGAAATCATAATTTTATTCGCATGTCCAAATGCAAGCTTAAATTAAATTTCAATTTTAAGTCGAATTCTAGCATATTGTGATGGAATTTCAAGAAAAAATATATAGTGGAACTCAAATAAAAAATTGTCTCATAACTCTAGGGTTGGGTATGAAATACCGAATTACCAAATTGAACCGAACCAATTTTTTTTGTTATTTGGTATTGGATAATTGGGTATTCGGTATGGTATCCATGAGTAAAATTTTAGAACTAAGGTATTCGGGTTTGAGTTTGGTATGAGACATTAGTACCATTTGGTAATCAGTATTTCCCAAATACCGAATTATTTAGTTAATGAAGGTCGTATATCAACATGTCCATTACTCATTAGTACAAATCCAAAGAGAAAGTTAAAGAATAAACATAAACAACTCAAATATATGTCTTTTAGTTGTATCAATTTATTTTTCTTGATGTCTTCTTACTTATTGATCTTCAAATAAATCGTGCATCAACATAAAAAATAGAAATGATTGCAATAATAGTATTAACTTTGTAATACAATCGGCTATAACTTCAATACAATATAAAGAATATTATACCAAACCAAAATTTAATTTACCGATTACCTAATTATCGAATCGAAATTTAAAATTTTGATATATTTGGTATCTATTTTTAACTACCAATTATTCAATTATTGAACCTGAAATTTGATAATCCCGAACCGAATACCAAATGCCCACCCCTACATAACTCTGATTCTAGCTGTGGTAGATTCAAAATTTTCATTGAGAAAGTAACTATTTTAAAGCTATTTAAATCGACTTATAAACTCTAGTCAATTAGTAACATAAATAAATATTGTTACGAGTAGGTGTGCATATCAATCGATTCAGTTCAATATTAAAATTTATTGGTTCGATTTATCATTATCGAGTGCTTGACATAATAAACCGTTAAGATATCAGTTATTGATCATTGTCAGTCCAATTTTATGTTTAACTATTAAGATTTCACACCAAAGAAAATCATTGAAAATCACTTATTAGAAATAAGTTGACAAACCAAATGAATCATACATATAAGTTGACATATTACATCTTGCTCAAACACAATTATTCACACCTTGTAAAATAATCGAAAGTTTGAGACAATTAAAAATAAAAGTATGAAACTAGAACTAGTTTACATTGACTTTTGGCTATGACTTATAATTCAAAAGCCTTTTTATTTTATCTTAACACTATAAAACTACTTAAAAATAATTTTGGCTTAAAAGCACCTAAAATAAATCAATTCAAACATGCTCTTAAACCTTAATTCATGGACTCTATATGTCTAATGATATGAATATAATTTAGAAATAATTTATTAATTTACTATCAAATTATTGATTAAATTGTTAAAATATTTTTCAAACCATTAAAAATTAATTATCTAATATTAAAAAAAATCAATATCATTATTAAAAGTGCTAAATTAATAATTTTTTTATTTACCCTCCCTAGGAGCTCCCACCCCTTTTGCTCCTTTGGTGACTCGAACTCGTAACCTTCGGGTTGGAAGTGAGGGGTGCTTACCATCCGAGCAACTCCCTCTCGTCAGCTAAATTAATAACTTTTATTAATAGAGTAAAAATAACTTTTTTATTAGAATTATTAATTTCGATTTGATTATAAAGGGCTGGGCTAACTAAACTAAGCAGAAAAAATCGAAGGGCCGGGCTAGTCAAACTAATTAGAAAACATAAATAGTACATTTATGAGAGATTAATTGTTCATTCACTTCCGACACAGAGCCACACCTACATACAGATAGAGAGGAAGAAACTCAATTTCTCTCCATTTCCCTTCACCAAGAACGAAACCCTCATCTCCAATGGAGATATAGTGTTTTTTTAATACAGAAAAAGCAAAGCCCATAACCCCAATACATAGAAATCCCAGAAAATTCTGTCACTTCACCGATCATCTGATTCTCAGGTATCTTGATCGACCCATTAATTTTCTTGAATATATGTCTCTGTTAACTAAGAAATTTCAGCTTTTTGTCATCTATTTTTCTTGAAGAATAATTGTTACTGACGATAACACCCTTTTACTTGTTTTTTTTTTTTTTTTTTGTAATGCGGATCTGCAATTCAATTGAGTTCAGATACTAGTGGTATCAATACAAGTTTTTACTTCTTTCTAATATTTTTTATTTTATTTTTTGCAATGAATTTAATTGGATAAACATGTTCATTGACTTGTTTGGGACCAAGGTGTATTTGTTCTTGTCAACTTGTTTGAGACTAAGGGGTATTTGTTCTTGTTGTTGTTTTACTGACTATTAGGATATCTACTATATTGTGAAAAGTTTATGTGTGGATTACAGTCAGTACTTGTTGAAATTAATCTTTTATCAGCATAATAATGTTTTTTCTATATAAGGCCTGAGGTATCGACTTTTCAGTTGTTATAGAATGAAGAATGTTGAACCTGAATATTCCTTGAATTGTTGTTTATGTAAATAAGACCTTAAGGGGTTGTTTGGTATGGATAGACAAAGTGATTTCACCATATACTATATGGGATAAATTGTCCCTACATTGTGATACAAATGGTGAGATAAATAATCCCAAGACTAACAAATACACATACCCTAACCAAACACGGGATAAAATAATCTGGGATTATTATTCATTGTCTCTCATAATAAACGCCCCCTAAGTAATTTTTATATATAAGTGGTTTCACTTTTGCTCGGGGAGGATCTGTCAGCCATGCATCAAGATGTGAATCAAGTGCATTATTTTCTAGTGAATTGCTTTAATTTGTCCAATGATTTTGTCCAAAAAGTAGTAAGGAAGTGACATTGCCTCATTGCTGTTATTTAGTTATTGTTAACTTTATTCTACTGTTTTTTGGTATTTATTGAAAAAGTATTCTTTTGTGGGGAAAGAAAAGAAAAGTCTGTTAAACATGCACAATAAGTTAACCTTTCCTAATCACCTTTGCCAACGAAGGTCTAAAGCATGGTTTACTCTTTTTAGTCTATGACTCTATTTTATTCAACGATTCTAAGTCATAGCTTGGGGGTAAAGATTATTATTTGGAACTAGGCATACTCTCCCATTTGTGTTTGTTCAGTCGTCTAAGTTTAAGTTGGTCTTTCGTACTTGGGAAAATTTGGCTCTTCTACCAAATGTACTTGTATTTGGTGGAAGTCTGGATCCATTTTTTTTTTCCACAACGCTGATAGGATACACAAGATTTATTTTATCTTTTGTCATCTCACTCTGGCACTATTCATGTGGCATGGTAAGCATTATGAGTAACTCATGTGTAAATTGTTTTTGTCTAGGTCCTCAAGAATTTTTTAGGTAGAATCATTGTCACAACTCCACGCTTACCAATCAAGCTGCAGAACCAAGCAATTAAATGGTCGTAAGTATCATGTTTGAGAAAATTCCAACTGTCTGAAGCAACTTTTGACAGGCTAATATTTTGGTGGAGTATCTAAAGGTAATATCATTGGATAAGTGAGAACTTGTGTTCAATTGCTAACAAAGTAAAAATTTGTGTTCATTTGTGAACAAACTATAAATTTGAAGTAACTTAACAATTTCTCAGGTAAGCTATGCGACTAAGGAAAAACGTTTTCTCATGCTGCTGATTATCGTAGTTGCCTTGTTACATTAGTGATCAGCAGATTTCATATCATTCCATGTAGCTTTATTTCATCATTAGTTGATGAACATGGGTTCTGCTTATGAAGTTTCTAGTAGTTGTGTTCAACGCCATATTGAAACTTATTGCTAATGGCTGTTAATTATAACTGGGGGCCAGTAGGATGGCCCCGTTGGAACTAAAATTACTGGTTGTTGTGGTTAATTCATGTTTCTCTCTGAGGATTTAACAACCAGAGTATTGCTGCTGTTTTTGTGAAGGTAAAAGATAAATGTAGGGAGAAATATGAGACTGGTTCAAATGCAGATTGGAAGTAGCACCTGGACTGTAGCTACAGGGAGAAAAATGATAAAAAAGAAGAAGATGGGGAGAGGAAAGGAAGGAGTCTTGGACCCACCTAGAATTAATTATAGGTAAAACTTGTCAAGGATAAGATATATAATTCCTTATGGTTAAACCTCCCAAGGTAAGGCTACAGAAGAACCAAAAAAGCAATAAAGCTTGCTTTGAAACTAACAAACAATTCTCATAGATAAGCTCTACTTAATAAGAACAGTAAAAGAAACAATTTTAGACTGAAAAAATTGTTCTTACCTACGAATAGAACTACTTCAACATAGAAACAAGCTTGCTCTTGCATCCTAAGACAATTGGGACTCAACAATAATCTAGGAAGCAATTAACGTACCTAAAAACCTATTAAAGAAGTTCTCTGTGGAACCACTACAAGAATACACCAAATTATCTGTCTAAAAACTTAAATAAATAAGCTGAAACCTAGATCAACTGATGAGCTGGAAATTAAGCATAAATTAAACCTCAGAAATGATAAAACATTCTTCAAATGTTCACCCTATAAGAGAGTTTCCTTGTGTTACTTGTGCCCTGCATGAGGTGCCTTGGTTATTCTGATGGAAACTGAAAGCCTTCAGCTAAAATTAACAGTTGCTTTACCAATTGTGTCTTTTAGCTTTTGCTCGACTTATGATTGCTGTGAACTGATTCTATACGCAGCTGAAATTACTATCTTAGTGCAACAGAAGTTATATAACCAATTTAGGTTTTATTATATTTTCACTTTTCTCCAGTGATATTATGCTTTAACCTTTTCAAGATATCAACTATTGTTAATTTTGTTCTTTGACAGAATTTCCTCACTAGTGCACTCAAGGCCTTGATTTGCCATAATTGGCCAAGATGCAAGGGAACAGAAGCATACTAGATTCCTTTCCAGAAACTATCGATCTTAATCAGGGATCTGTTTCAAGTAATGCTTCTGGAGATCCGACAGCCCCTTGGAATAAATTTCTAAATCCAGTGGAGGATCAATTATCGAATTCCATGCTTTCTCCTGCTAGAGAAAATCGTAGACGTGCTAATGGTATTAGTTATACAACACAGAACTGCAGTTTGCGGGATCAAGGTGAGTCCAGCTCCAGTGCCAATTTTCATGGCATTGGACATTGTAGTTATTTGAAAATAGGACATGATTGGCCTTCTTCATCAAGTAATCATGTCCTGACTAATCCAAAGTCAGCAGAGATGCGATTTGGACCATCCAATGTCCTCCATCCTGAGAGTTCAACAAGTGGATATGCTGGAAGTCATCTGATTGGAAGCCCTCCAATTTTACCAAATCTTGCCTCGGCTCACAGGCCTGCAAATGCTAACTTAAGTGGCATATACAATAATGGTGACACTCGGCTCGTTATGAGACCAAGTGTATCTCCAACTGTCTACACTTCTAGCAGCAGATGGGAAGCGGAGCGTCCTGCTTCTGGTGTCTTTTACAATGCTGGTACTTCTTCAGGTAGTTCTAGTTATTGGGCCAGGTCTCCTGATATATCAGATTCTTCCATGGGTACTCGGGGTATATCCTGCAAGCGCAAGGTCCTTGAAGGCAGTTCTGGGCAGTCTTGTGGTAGAAGTTCAAGCTCCAATACACAACCTGTGAACATTATACCGCACAATTTTCCCAGTCAGTATGATGCTTCCAGCAACTTAAACATATCACCAGCATCTGCAAGTGTGCAGAATACTTATCACTTGGAAAACCTTTATCCAAGAAATAGGGTTGGTACAAGAGTGGGTGCTAGTGGAGTTGCAGAAACCTCTGCCAGAAATTCTGGTAGTGGACGGAATCTTGGGACAGATTTAGGGCATTCTAGTGTTGGCTCTACTCTTGTAACTCCTCGACCTATTTCAGTATCTAATTATTTGGGCTCCAGACAACCAATTTCACAGCCAATGAATGCAGGTAACTCAGGAAGCCATTCTGGCGTAATGCACATTTCTGGTGTTCCAAGTGGTTTGCATCCAGTTCCTTGGAATATATCTTCTAATTCACGAGGTGGTAGTTCATCAAGTTCAAATGTGGTTTCTGCTGATAGATATGCTGCATCACAAGATGATGCTAACTTCCGGAGCTCAATAAGAAATAATGGGGAACCTCTTCCATTTGTTCCTGTTCCTGAGACTGAAAATATTGTACAGGATACCACTAATTGGAGTTTAGCTACTTCAAATGGAAGCTATTCCAGAAATACGCCTTCTAGTTCTGCACTCAGCCGTGGGCCAAGTATGCAAACTTTTCCTACTGCATGGACACCTTATCAAAACTTAGCAAACAGTAGTACTCGTAATTCTTCTGAAATTTCTCCTTGGACTCTCCTCCCACCTGTTGAGTCCGAGTCTGGAAATCAGAGAGGTCATTATCCACTTCTATCTTCAGCTGCTTCTCCTGTGGAGGCGGCAGAGATATCATTGCGATCTAGTAGCCGGGGATCTAGTAGCCGTCATAATCATCGAAACCAACTTATATCATCTTTGATGGCCGATTTCCCAAGTAATGATGTAGATGGATGGCGTGGTTTAGCTTCTGATATCGAGGGCCGCCACAGAATGGTACGGGAGGTTTGTGTTTGAAATAGTATTAAAACTGTTGTACTTTGGTTTGTCCATCAATGTTTTTCAACTGTTCTCATCTTGTATCTGGCTTGTTGAACATATAAATAGTTGTTCTTGTATTACTATTTTGTCTTCTTCCTTTCATCTACTTATTCATGTTCCCCTTTTTTCTTACTTGCTCATCTTGTGGTGCTATGAAGACTGTTACATTAGTTGTTTATTTGGTTAGTATTTAGTTTAAGATTAGTGTTTCATGTACTGGCCAACACTCAAGTCCAAGTATTGGTATCACACATGAACAGAAGCACATGCCTAATTATAGTTCTTTTGACAATTAGCACGTGAGTATAGCTTCTGGATTGGTTAAGGATTGCAATTTGCTTAAGAGGTTGTTTAGTAGGATGTATAAGAATAGTACTACTGAATAGGGTGTATTAGTAATACTGAGATTAGTTATGCGGGGATTATGTCTTATCCACTTTGGTTTGGTATATTCAAGGTTAACCATGCTTATCCATGTTTTAATAACCCTGGTATTGCTTATACCATGGGTTGCTATGTATTAATTATACACCCTATAATACCGAATAGGATGTATACCTAATACATACATACGTTGAAAACACTACCAAACAAGGTATTAAATAATAACAAGGCTAATACATGATCACTTCTCACAGATATCTATGTACTTCTACAGCTATGTTGCCCACAACTTGGAACTTAGAATGAATGTGAACTGTAGCACCTACAATTTTTACCTTAATCTTTACAGAAGCTGATACTTTATAGTTTCACTTTTTCCACTAATTGGGTGTAGCTTGATCTTCAGTTTGTCCTGGATTTTTGTTCTGTCAAGTTCACCTTTTGAATAAATCCAGCTGTTTTTATGTTGCTTTATGCCTGCCTTCTGAGATACTTTTGACCTACCGTTAAATTTCTAATTACTTACTAAATGTTGCTGCTTGCATTCAACAGATTCGTCAAGTCCTGCATGCCATGCGGAGGGGCGAGAACAGGCGATCCGAGGTTTTGTTTTGAACCTTGTGATATCCCAATGAATGTTCAGCTAGTTTACATGTGTACTTTTAATGAATGATATGTAGTTCATGATCTGCACACTGTGATGCATGAAATATCTATTGATTTGCTGGCCTGCGAAAAGTTATACACATAATTACTTTTACTTGTAATCTTTGCTCCATAAGCTTTAGGGGTAGAAATATGGCCAGAATAGTGTCCTGTCCAGCCACAGAAATCTGGAAGGAAAACAAATTACCTATATTCTCTTATTTCCGACGAATGATATTTTTACTAGACTGCCAATTAGGTTGTTTGGGTGAAAAATATTTGTCAGAATTTGGTTGATGATGCTTGTAAGCTGTTCCTTATAAATACTTGTCAGAATTTGGTTG
The DNA here is from genome assembly GCF_000226075.1 of Solanum tuberosum. NCBI lineage: Eukaryota > Viridiplantae > Streptophyta > Magnoliopsida > Solanales > Solanaceae > Solanum > Solanum tuberosum. The sequence goes on from NW_006239002.1 coordinate 931,063, forward strand.
ATGATGTTTGTTCAGATGCTGATCTAGCCAGTAATGGATCTAGTTACCTATGCTTTTTCTCTTTTCTTTTTTCAATGAGGAGAAATATAAGGTTACCTATATATACATTAATGAAAGCCTTAAGGAGCTTATTAACACTTACCTGCCTAAACCAAGCAAAGATTCAGGAATCAATTCATTACCAGCAAGATGCGATATGGCTCAGCCTAATGGTGAGCGCCTAGCGCAAGCCTTAGGCGCGCTGCACTATCTTGGCCTTCCCTGACTAGAATCACTCCCACACTTGTAGGCATTCGTCAACTTGCATAGTTGATTTCGATGAAAAATATTTCTCAGAAGTTTTTCAATGATGCAATATCCTTGTTTTTAGCCTTTATTTTAGGATTAGCTTAAAATATTCCTACTAAGGTGTTTATTTGTTTATTTTCCACCCAATAGTGTTTTAAGTTCTTAGTGGCCAGTTATTTGTTTTTTGATAATGAAACCTAATTGCATCTGACTTAGTTATGCCGGTTTCACATCTTGATCACTTGTTAGCAGGAAGCTGACTGAGTTTTGGGTCCTTGATAGACACCATGGTTCATTTTATTTTTATTTTTTTTTGAATTTTTGGCAGGATTATATGATGCTTGATCCATTAGTCAACAATGTCGCGGAGTTGCATGATAGACATAGAGGCATGAGGCTCGATGTTGATAACATGTCGTACGAGGTAAATATGGTTGTGTTTTGCTATCACTAAATTTTGTAATAGATTTCTCATATTGTACTTTGCATTCCTTAGGAATTATTGGCATTGGAAGAACATATAGGAAATGTGAACACCGGATTGAGTGAAGAAATCATTTTGGGACGTATGAAACAGTGAAAGCATGAGCCAGTATATGGAGGGTCATCGTCGCCTTGCTGTATATGTCGGGTGAGACTCTTTCTAATGGTTTTACACTATAATTTGTTGATATTACTGGAGAAGGATTGTTGAATAAATCTCGTCGGTTTTCTTTTACATTAATCAGGAGGAATACACAAGTGGAGATTACATGGGCATATTGGATTGTGGACATGAATTCCATAGCAGTTGCATAAAGCAGTGGCTAATGCTGAAGAATGTGTGTCCTATTTGTAAGATGACAGCCTTAAAAAAATGAAATGCAACCAAACAAAGATAATGTCCCTCCTCTTCTTCCCAACAAAAGAATTCCTTGGAAAAGTGTAAAAGAGGGGGTGGAGGGTTCTTTATATTATTACCATTTTAAAACTAATGGGGATATCTTTTTTTTATTTATTATTATTATTTATTTTGAAGTGATAAATCCATAGAAATATTCTTGTGATGTTTGTTTTTGAGTAATACTTGCAAAAAAATTAAAAAAATAAACCAAACATTGTTTAGTTTTGGTTTTTTTTAAAAACAAATTTACCACTAGATAGTGTCTAGCGGTCTTTTATTAAACATAAAAAATATCAATAGGGTCAAATACAAGCAAGGGAGGCTAGGTCTTACCTTACTAATCCTAATGAAGTACCTAACTTCTGCTACCTAACAAACATGAATAAAATATGAATTAGAGAGAACTAAATATTTTCTGATCATCACAGAGTTTGTAATACACTCCATGATGATATTACAAATGAGGATGCTTAAATAATGTAAAAATATGTCAATCAAGAAGAAAGTTGAGTTATCAGCCTCAAACTTTCTATTACTAAAGTATGAATTAAAAAAGATTGATTTCCCATCAAAAGTAGCTTGAAGTATTTTTCTCTTGTCTTCTTCTTCAAACCTATCCAACAACACTTGATGATTCATACCTTATTTATGGATTTATTGGATCTAGTTGAACCTATTGATACTATCAAATGGTTTTGCTTTGCCTGTCGCATCGATATGTGCCTTGGAACAAACTCCTCAGTCATTTTACCGTCCCAACTATGTTGCCTTCCACATGTCTTCTTTTTGCTTTTGTTGCTTCCACTTCTTTGTTGCCTAGGTGATATATCTCCTTCCCTAGCCACTCTATCAAAGCAAATCTCCAACATATTGTCTTCCTCATCTTCATCAAGAGAATCCTCACCCAAATCCACTCCATCTTCATCAAGAGAATCCTCACCCAAATCAATTGTATTTGACACTAAGGCATTCTTCCTTGCAAGCACACATTTAGGCACAAATACAGAAGCTTCTGGACTTAATTTGCTATGTAAAGCAGGTGGTGAGACTTGTTTTTCTTGGATCAAATCGTGGTCATTCTCTGTTAACCTTACTTGCTTTCCAGTAGTCTTCAATAAAGCATTAAAGCTATTCGAACATAATAAGTCTCTTGAGGCATTACTAGTATCTTGCCTCTTCTCACTATTATGAAAATTCCCAGTCGAACTCTTTTCACTACATGGAGAATTATTTTGACTAGTAGGGGAAATGCTCCGACTACTAGTTGATCTTTTGTGTGCAACCAGTGTCCAGTTTTTAATGGGATTCTCGTTTTCAACTTGCAAAACATGCTGCCCAGAATTTTCAGCATCTTCAACATTAGATGTATTCATTATTTTTTGTCTAGAATCCATTAATTTGTGCCCTGAATCAACTCGCGGCGCATCAACCCCAACTCTTGGTGTTCCTCCTGCGTTTTTAGTTGCATTAGACATCAAATTCAGCCCATCTTCTGTTGATTGCACCTCATTAGTAGCAGCCTGTTGGTTATTGCAATCACCTTTGTTTGCGGTAGTTGTTTGAACACCAATATTACTTGTATCAACATCCATTGAGTTTACACGATTTTGCTCGAAAGTGGAAGCAACCAATTATTGATCTAAAAAAGTAGCTTTACTTTGATTGACATTTACGGTCTTTCTTTTTTCATTTAGTATCTCTCTCGCATCGCCTTGATACTTTTCACTATCGGTAGTACCTTTTAAAGCACCTTCAATGGTATCATCAATTTGTTTGTTATTTTGATTTATTTTCGAATTCAAACGACAACTATCTTCATCATGACCTTGGTGCTTACAATAATTGCAATACAAAGGTAGATTATCATAAACAATCTCCTGAAAAACCTCGATCAACTTACCAGATTTTCCATCCACAAACTGCAACCTTATACGATTTGGAAGCTTTTCCATTAGATCAAGTATAACCTTGACCCTAGCCGTGCTAGGTCTTGACTTGATTTGAGTAGCTTTATCTATAGCTATTGGTTTCCCAACTGCTGATGCTATAGACAACAAAGACTTCTTTGCAAATAAATCTAGAGATAAGTTCGGTAAAGAAATCCAAACCACACAACTAACGTCGTTTCCTCCCTAAGGGTTATTTCCAATGGACCATGGAAAAACCCTACATTGGTGCTCCTCTCCATTGTAGAGAAGATAATTAACTGAGCGAGATAAAGCTAGTTCATAATCTTCATATAGATCATACCTCAACAAAATTTGTCTTGGAGCAAGTAAGCCAATTAAACAATTGCCCTTGGTACCAAGATGTTTCGGTAAAATTGACCTTAATACATTCAAATCTGGTGCACGATGGGATAATTTAAACACTACTGCTTGATGTAATCCCTCTTCGATCATAAAGTCTTGCCTTTCCTCCATTGAAAACGTGATAGTAGGTTCTCCATGAATTATTTCGATTGATTTTACAATTGTTTTGAGTTAATTAGGGCAGATTGTTTAGGATTTATAGTATTGGAATTGAAAAGGGTGGCGTATGTGGTGGTTTGATCATACCTCAACAAAATTTGTCTTGGAGCAAGTAAGCCAATTAAACAATTGCCCTTGGTACCAAGATGTTTCGGTAAAATTGACCTTAATACATTCAAATCTGGTGCACGATGGGATAATTTAAACACTACTGCTTGATGTAATCCCTCTTCGATCATAAAGTCTTGCCTTTCCTCCATTGAAAACGTGATAATAGGTTCTCCATGAATTATTTCGATTGATTTTATAATTGTTTTTGAGTTAATTAAGGCAGATTGTTTAGGATTTATAGTATTGGAACCGTAGCAGCCATGACTGCTGCCTGCCGACCTTGGGTTTGATCCCACTGAATTTCTCTGTTTAGTTTTGGTGATATTCGCCCATTCCTTTAAAATTGTTGTGTAAAAATAGTTTGCAAGAACTCTGCTTGGTAAAACTAAAGAAGCTTCATTTTATGTTACAAATACATGATGCATTTATATACTTGCATCTGAAGACTGAAAGTCTCTGGGTTATATGATGCTGGTTAAGGGAAAAAGTTCAAGCAAAAATTGTGTCTTACTATAAAGTGGCTCTAAATCTTACACTTGCGAATTTTATAAGTTTTGGGATTTTCAATTGCATAGTAGCACTATATATTGGTATTGCATGAAGAAGACGATTGATAAGATATTCAATTTAATTTTATAAGTAAAGTTTGAAAAAAATAATGTTAATTATGCATGTAAATTTTATTCCTATTTTAATAATAAAAAAAGGCTATTTTCAAAAGATTCATATTCAACTAAGTTAATTTGAAACAAATAATAGAATAATGAAAAAAAATAGAATAATAATTAATTTAACTGAAGCAAAGGAAAAATAACATATGATATATAATAAAAACAAAAGAATAAGAAACTGAAGAAAAAGTTATTCATATAAACACTTCGTATTACTATTACTATATAAGAAGAGTGAATAAAATTCACTCTTCTTTCGACACGTGTGCTTCCCTCAAATTGACCAAAAAACCTTCACACACAAGAGGAAAGTCCTCATTAATAGATCCATCCTAATTACCTAATCATAACCGTCCACGTGGCTTTCCTTTTCATTATTACAAACTCAAATACACCCAATGGGTCCCACATATTATTCTAACCCTACAAAATACATCAAAAACATCATATTATAATGTCCCCATTCACTCATTCCTCTTTGTCCTCTTTCATTACTTTACTACAATATCCGTATTAATATACTTATCTGATTTTAACTTCATATAAAATTCTAAAAGAATATTATTTATAAAATTTGATGATAATAAATTAAAAACATTCACACAATTAAGTCAAAAAGGAGAAACAGATGGAATAATTGAATACATTGGGCATTATATTTTAATTTTTTCCTTTTTAAATAGTACTAAAAAATAAATTTAAAATATTACAAATTCGATTAACTCTCAAAATTTTACGCGAATTGTATAATTAAGACGAAGGGAATAACATATATTATTTGAAAAATTAC
>NW_006239002.1:944800-957084 GCF_000226075.1 Solanum tuberosum
TATCAACCCCCACCCCCAAAAAAATTAAGTTTATTTAAAAAAATAATTAATTTCAAATATATTTTTTTACCCCCATCTCACCCCTAGCCCCCAAAAAAAAAAAAAAATTAAGTTTATTTTTTAAAAATATTTTCAATTTCAATTCAAAAATTATTTTCTACTCTCTAGTAAAAAAAGAGATATTTTCATTCATAAATCAAACACTAAAAAATCTTTTTCGAAAAATAGTTTCTACTCACCGGCCAACCAAACATGAAAAAATAAGTCAAAACTCAACTTGTTTTCCGGGAAAACATTTTCCTTCATACCAAACACACCCTTAAACTCACTTTTTGTGAGTTTTATACCCAAACTGTTGAAAGCGTGAGTTTTATACCTAAACTATCACTTATTAGTTTGAGAAACACATCTCTTTCGTTTATAACACTCATGGTGTGTGTAATATATTTTCTCTTTTATTTAAAAAAATTGTCACATTACAATCTACATGGACAAAACATTCCACCTTGACAAAAATTAAATAGATTATTAGTATTAATTAAAATTAAAGATTAAAAACTATTATCTCAAAAAAAATATGTGAAATATTTATCTTATTTTCACTTCATCTCCCCCCCTCAAATACTAATTTAGATATTATTATATTTTCTTTAAAAAATTATTTTACCCACTCCACCTATTCCTTTGCTTCTATTATTTTTCTTTTTTACTTGCCGCCACAAGATTATTTTTTTGGAATAAATTTTTTATTTATATTATAATCTTTACACAAGTAGAAATTAGGAGCAAAGGGTTAAATAGAATTTGTAAATTTTTTATTTTTTAAAAATAAAATAATATCAATTTTTTGGGGGAATGAGTGGGTGGTTTGAGGGGGAGGGTGAAGTATGTTTTTTTTTATAAAAAAATTTATAAAAGAAATCTTTAAATAAAGTAAAACGACGGGGGATGGAAGGTAGGGGTACGGGGAGGAGGTGGTTGAGTGGGATAAAAAAAAAAATTTAATTTTAAAAAAAATATATTTTCTTATGAATAGTTTTACTTTAATTTTTAATTAATATTAATAGTTTATTATTTAATTTTTGTCAAGGTGAAATATTTTATCCATATTGAATGTCATGTGTCAAGATTTTTTCAAATAAATGAGAGAGTGCATTATATGTGTGTTTTTCAAACTAATAAGTGATAATAATTTAGATATGAAATTAAAATAAAATAAAATAATTTAAGTGTGCTTTTAACGATTAACGTAAATCTGACATTAAAAGAAAAAGCCAAAAAGGAAAAAAATGCAAAAAGACAAAAAATCATGATTACAATTAACAACAAACGCAAGCATAGAGAGAGGCCCGAAAATACTGAAAAAATGAACAACAAAAACGGCTCATATTATGACAAACCCCTATTTGCAACTCCAATTACGTCACACAGACAACTATTCTCTTCCATCGTCATATACTTCTTTTCTTTTGATTTGGTATTCGATGTTCATTTCAAGACTTGATTTATTTAAATTCGTAGTTGAATATCATAAATTGATTAGTCTTACTATATATGTACTTAAATTAGCTCAATAAAAAAAAATATCTGCATTTTGATAAGGGACAGATTCACAGGTATTACTAAACTCCTTACATAACAATTCTAAGGGAAACTAATATAATAGCAGATATATTAACGGAATACTAAAGAAAATCTATGAAATCATAAATGACAATTCTTATAATGTTTTTGAATCATCTCTAATTCTTTTGTGATTTATGCTCTTGATATAGAGCTTATAGAATTGTTTCACAAAGACGAGTTCATTTTTGTATCTTTATGGATGAACCTTAATATATAAATAAATTTCTTTCATTTAAGTAAAAAATAATACTTCATGGTCACTATGTCCGCTATATATATTTTGTTGGTTTGATGAGTATTTTTTTACTTATGATTCTCGATATTTCAACGCAAGTCTCGATTAGTTGAAGTAATTGTGAAGATTATAGTTTAGGAATTTTATTTTTGCGGAAACTTGAACCCAGGCTAGCTAGAAAATGACAAATTTTGAACTTTAAACCTTGTTTGGATGGTTATTACCTGTTATATTGTAATTGTGTTGTTAGTTTAAATACAAGGATTGCTTTAATTGTTACTTAAATTCTACTTTATTGTATCGTTTAAATTCATCTATAGTTAACAATGGAATAGTGTGATTGCATCGTTACCTTAATATTTTCTTCTCATTTTGTCTTTATTTATTATTTAATAATTTAGATTTCATCTTTTATCCTACCTCGTACTTTACTTTTCTTTTATGTTTATCATTCAAATCATAGATTTGTGACATTATGTAACGACGGAGAATGATACAATCTATCTAAACATTATATTCACATTAAAACAATACAATACAATACGATATATTATTAAACAAAACACGACAACCATCCATACAAAGAGTTATTAATCTAGTTGATAAATAGGCTTAATGTCTAGAATATTTTGACTGTAACCTTAATTATCATTGGGGCTCTATGTAATGAAAAAATTTCTTAGTTACCAAAGAAAAAAAAATGTGTGAAAGCTATACTAATTGACGTTATTAGTGAGACAGTATTAAATTTTTTAAAATATCAGTTGTTTCACTTTCACGTAACCTTATTATGTGACTACATAATTTTTAAATTTTTTTTAAGCACGTAATTTACCAAACTAACTTTATTAATTATACTTTAAACTAAATAAATAATATTTCTTTTTAGGTACTCCATTGTGAATTTCTTCCCCACCCCAACTCCTTTTTTTGATCATATAACTAAACTAAAGTTATAGTATATGGTGTTTATAAATTTGATATTCGGATATAAAAATATAAAAATAAAAAGAATATAACTAGTACAATAAATAAACAAATTTAGTATATTAAAATAGTGAGAAGTTAACGCTATTAATGAGTGTGACAATATTTAACATTTTAGAATATCAATTGTTCATATATATATATATAAACAACGTCATTTCACATATTTCCTATGTGTTTCTACATTGCTAGTATTTTTTTCCTGTAAGTATTATAGAGACATTTGGCGATAAGTTTGTGTTTGAGATTAATAAATGATTAAAGTGTGTCGTTCACGTTATAAAATATTCAGTCAGAGCTTCTTTTGTATAAGGAGCAAGGTATTATAATATGTAGTAAGGTATATGGAAAAATAAAAAAGAAAAAGAAGAAAGTAACTATGTAGTAAAATTATTTAATTTTGTATTATATTAATTAAATTATTAAATTTAGAATTATAATCTTGTATAATGTTACTTAGAAATTCCCCTAAATAGAACGAGATAATTAATCATATATTACACCCACAAATCGAAATGGGTCTTCACCAATTTTTTGTGACAAGTGTAGGATTTGAAATGATTGTCTTAATACGTAATGCTCGTGTTTATGTGTTGATAATAATGAAACAGTCAGCATTAGTCACAAGATAATGGTCCTACCTGTCAAAAACAAAATGCATAAACAAGTATAGTGAGATTTAATTTTTGGACGGAGTAAAATCAGCTCATAAAATCACTGATTTCTTTAATTTGTTTATATTTAGACGGGTCAGTGATCTGTTTATTTTATTAATTAAATTTATTTTAATATGTTTAATTTAACCTATTTTAAGATTATGTTAATATGTTGTCTAAATTGATCCATGTAAAATTTTGTATCATATGTTGTTGATAAGAAAAAAGTTTTATTAGAGTACAAATAAAAAAAATAAAACTTAATAAAAATTTGGTAGATTGGGCTATGACTCGAAATTTAGTCCACTTCAATCCAAGTAACATGACTCGTTTATTTATTTTTAACTCAATTCGATTTAATATGCCTAAATTCAATTTAACCCATTCATTTGACTACGATTGTTTAAAATCGAATCGAAAAAAAATATTGATTTATTGGTAATGAGTTATTTGTTTGGTGGTTTCGGTAACAATTTTGATTTTTTTATTATCAGGTGTTGCTTTTTAACGGGTTGAAGTTTTTTCTTAACGAGTAACCGATAACCCCCCTAGTAAATTAAAAAATTATATTTATACCGTTTAGTATATAAAGTCCTTGACTTAGAATTTAGTTTCATACGTGTATTTCTGATTGTTTCAAACTCGCAGATATTCTAAAATGTGAATATCTTTGCTTTTGAGCAAAAATGCAATCTCTCAACTCATATACATGGTTCATTTGGTTTGTCACCTTATTTCTAAGTGATTTTTAGTGATTTTTTAAATCAAATTTTAACGGTTAAATCGATTAATCAATAACCGATAAGTCAATATCTTAATGGTTCTACAACGATTTAGCATATCTACAAACAGCCCGATAAGTCAAACCAATAAGTTTCAAAATCAAACCAAACCAATCAATACACCACCCTACATTTGATACTCCTGCAATAAACAATTTTTTACAAATAAATAATAAAAATTTGTCGATTATACTATTTATTAATGAATTATCAAAAAAAAGAACCGGCTAGCTACAAACTAGTGGAGAATTAGGAAAGAATTAATATCCTAACTAATTCCTTTTTTTCTCCTAATAAAGGGAAAGTCATGATTAGTATTTAGAGGTATTTTAATAACGTGGTCAGAAGATGAAATAAAATGATGATCTTTTTCTTTTTTATGGAACGGATATTGTATGATAAAAAAATTTATTCACGAAAAGACACTTGCTTAATTATTGATTATAGTGTGATTAACTTGAATAAATGAGTAAAAAGATGAGTAAAATTTAATGTATATAATCGAAGCCAGCTATTAATGAAATTTCATTAACATTAATAATCACGTGAATAAGCTATTATTAAAATCTCATTTACGCTAGTCATGTAACCTCTTATATTATAAGCCTACAACTCAGACATACCTAATTCATATAACTTAAGAATTAAGACTTGCATTTTTTTTAAAATAATTTTTTAAAGTAAATTATATTTATATACAATCATTTTAATTATTATTATTTTAATTGAAAAAAACTTAGGCTGTTTGTATAGATGAGAATAATAACTTGATTAAGTTTGTAATTTAATATTTGTAATTAAAGTAATTAATTTTAATTAATTGTTTTTAGTAGTGGTAAGTGTGAATTGGGACCCAATTGAGTGAGAACAAAATCTGTAACAAAAGTACTTTAGCCACCGTTTTTTGTTTTGAAGCCAGTAACGGCATTTTGGCTTATGATTGTATTTTGTTTTTTTTATTCATTACAAATGAATCATCCTTTTTTACCTCTACTTTTTATTTTATTTTTCCCTTTTTGCCACCCTTCTCTATATTCTTTTCATATTCAATATTCATCATATCCAATCCCTCATTTCTCCATTTTACACTTTGCCCCCTACAAGAAAAAAATTATATATATAGGCGTAACTTAGGGTACAATATCAGACCACCTGAAAAAGAAAAAAAATGAATGGAGGCGGTGAGAATAATCATGGTTTGCCATGGGAAACTAATGATTTCTGGTCATACTTGAACTTGAATGACAATCAAATTGGGAGTGAAGAGACGTTTGAGGGTGACAAGTTGCCAGATCCGACTAGGTCTGATACTTGTCAGCCGCTAACAGTTGTTAATGAGGTGGTAACAACTGATGTTGGTAAGAAGAGAAGTCCACCAAACCGAAAAAGGAATGGTAAGGGAATTGCTGAGCCAAATTCTGGTGTTGATGGAGCCGAAGGCAAAAGAGAGTCAGAGCATGAGATACACATATGGACAGAGAGAGAAAGGAGAAAGAAGATGCGAACCCTGTTCGAGACTCTTCATGAGTTGGTTCCTAATCTCCCTGCTAAGGTAAAAAAGAATTCTTTCAATGACATACATTGTTTTTTATTATCCCATATCTTATCGATCAAAAGGGAAATAATTCAATAAATTTTATGATTATCTGCAACAATTTTCTTTTGTTATTTTCCTTTTATTGTCTTCTGCAACCTTAATTAATTAGTAATCATATCAACTCATCGAGAATTATTCGAAAAATGAACATGATTTTTTTTATCAAATAAAAACTTGCAAAAGCTTACTAATGGAGACATGATTTTCTCTCTCTCTCTCTCTCTATATATAAAATGTTTAGTAACAAAACTAAAATAAAAATAAAAATTAGAAAGACCATTTCTAGTAGAACCTCAACCCAATTGGAATAAATTTATTTGGTGATATACACATTCCCCTTATTACTAATTTGTAAATCTCTACATGTTAATTCCAAAAATAGAATAATAAGATGCATTTTGTTTACCAAAAAAGTGAAGGATAAAACAATATAGAACTTCCGATTTTTTCGCATATATAGTTATAAAAAGAAAATCTTCACAAATTTATTTGTTTTTTCTCTTCTAGCATAAGAATATGAAGTTTTCAACATTATTCTAAATTTGTCAAAAAGAAAATTTTCTTAATCCATATAATTATAAGATCTATGTAACTCATTGAAGTACTTAATAAGTATATCATTAACCATATAGAACCATTACAATAGTAGTAGCATATTTTGACTTGTTATTACCGATAAAACTTGCTTATTTTTCATATTAATTACAACCAATAACACTTTTTATGTATAAATCGCTTATTACAATTAATTTTATAAGAGGATAGATTGGTCAGATGCATAATAGACAGGATTTAAAGATTATAAATTCCAAATTATAGCCTCCTTTTGTAATTTGTACTTATTAAATGAATATTTTTTAGACACTAATAAATGACTTGAAACTAATTAACTCGTATATGATATTCCCTTGACTTCTTCGTGTGTGTTTACTTTTCCCTTAATCAGTGAAAATTCTGATTTCGCGATCTGAAGTAGAAATTAAATTAATTTCATATTTTTTGTATATGCAGGCTGATAAGTCTACAATAGTTTATGAAGCAGTGAACCACATCCTAAAGCTGCAGAATACTTTCAAAAAACTTGAAAGTCAAAAGCTAAAAAGGCTAGAAGAATATAGCATAAGGTTGATGGGTTCACAAAAAATTGGTAATAGTTGGGAGAAGTATGTGGGTGATCAAGGATCAACCTGCAATTCTACAACTATTACACCAACAAATCATGGTGCTAGTCCCCTTATTCCAACAAGTTTTATGACATGGAGTTCACCAAATGTGATACTAAATGTCTGTGGTGAAGATGCACATATTAGTGTGTGTTGTCCTAAGAAGCCAGGGCTATTTACCATGATTTGTTATGTTTTGGAGAAACATAAGATTGACATTGTGTCTGCTCAAATTTCATCTGATCAATTCAGAAGCATGTTCATGATCCAAGCTCATGTAAGTCCTTTCATTTTCTTCAAAATAATATATTGGCCATTTTGAACATTGTGAACTAGGGTTTTTAGTTAGCACACTCTTCGATTTATTTTATGCGTCTTTGTTTGATTGATCAGAAAATTGAAGAATGACACGTGTTGAGAAATTCTTTTGAATTGGGTGTTTGGAAAATATATAGTTATTTATTCTTTTATAAATTTCGCATCTAATTAAACATTTATCTTCACATGAAATGGAAGTAAAAAAAAAGAGTATATGTCTATCTTTTTTTTAGAAATGCCTCTTCCCACCTAGTCTCACCCTGAGGTTGAAATTCTCTATTTGCTACTACATATAGTTTAGTCATAGATTATGTTTAGAAATTATTTAGATTGATTTACCTGAGTCAAGTGTTTAACATAAAAATACAGTCTTTCTACTTTTATAAGATAATATGAATAACATGTGTACATATATATTACTCTCTTTAGATTTTAGTGAGTATATTATTATTGTTTGGTTCTAAAAACATGTTTGATCGATGTATATTCAGGCAAAAGGTGAAAGTGGCATAACTCAATTCTCGGTAGCATTCAAAGTGGAAGAAAGGTTGAAGCAAGCTGCAACTGAGATAATGTCACTGGCAACCCCCAAATGATCAGTTTAGTTTCAAATTAAAGTTCATCCGGTTATAGAGGATGGATGACTGTTGCTGTAAAGGCCATCATAGTTCATCCGGTGGAGGATGAACGGCTGTGGCCGTCAAGGCTATTTTATTTACTTTTGCATTTCTTTTTCTGTCGCCGTTTAGGCATTCTCTATTTCCTTTTATAGTTCATCCGGTAAAGGATGAACAACTGTGGCCGTAAAGGCTATTTTATTTTCTTTTGCATTTTATGATGAACGTTTGTCTCCGTATCGGAGGAATGAAAACTATGGAAAGTTTCTTCCAATAATATTTATAAATAGCAAAAATCTTGGTTTATGTGTTTGCTTTAAGGGTGTGTTTTGTATGGATGGATGTTTATCAATCCCAAGAACCAAGTTTTAATTTTCCAACTCTCACCTACCCATTTTATAAATATAAAAACGAACTTTAAAAAAAATAAAAAATTACATCGTAGTTGTACTTTTGTTCTACTTCTTAAACTTCAACTATGTCGAGATACAAAAAATGAATCATATTTGTAATTATTATTTTTCTTAAAATTGAAGGCCTATTATTATAAAATTTAATTCGACTTTAAAGCGCTTATAATTAGTATTTTGAGCTGCTCCTAATCCTCCACTATCATTTTATAGTATTTTTCTAAATTATGATGTATAAATAGTCTTTAGATACAAAAAAATTCTTACTTACCAAATAGCATAAATAAGCAAGAAACTGAAATTACTCATTTTTACTCTAGCTCCTACTCCACCTCCTTCTCCTTTAGGATAGGATCCTCCTTGGTCCTTCTTACCAAACAAACCCTAAGAGATAAATAAAAAAAAATCACGTTCCTTAGCTTTTATAAAGAGGGTAAGCTAAGAAAGTTATTTATATTTTGTTATGTAAAGAGGAATTCTCTTTTTACTGAATCGATCTTTAATTGAAGTATAGCATTATGAAATTAATCTTTCATCAGCCAAATCTTTCTACTTATTCGTGTTCCCCTCTCTTCATCTTGTGGTGCTACGAAGACTGATACATTAGTTGTTTATTTGGTTAGTATTTAATTAGTTTAAGATTAGTAGTTCAATTACTGGCCCAACACTTAATTAGTCCAAGTATCGGTACGTGAAACAGAAGCACATGCCTAATTATAGTACTAGTTCTTTTGACAATTAGCATGTGAGTATAGCTTCTGGATTGGTTAAGGATTGCTATTTGCTTAAGGGGTTGTTTAGTAGGATGTATAAGAATAGTACTACTAAATAAGATTATATGATGCTTGATATATTTATCGCGGAGTTGCATGATAGACAAAGAGGCATGAGGCTCGACGTTGATAACATGTCTTACGAGGTAATTAAATATGGTTGTGTTTTGCTATCACTAAATTTCATAATACATTTTCCTTCTCATAATGTATCACCCTTTACAGATTTGTTTTTTGTTTTATATCTTGATTTCAAGAGATTTTCATTCTTATAAATAAGATCGATCTTTGAAAGTTTATTTTTTTTTCTATTAAAATTGTAAAGGTGTTGGTTCAGCTATCTCTTCTACTTGCATTCCTTGGGAATTAATATTGGCATTGGAGTGTGAGTCGCGCAGTAACCTTTTTGTTTTCCTTGTAATTGGCCCAATGACTATTATTCATCTGTTTCAAAAGCTTAACCATTTTTTTTCTTTTATTTTGCAATTACTAGTACACATATTTTTAGTTATATTTACATGTTACTCTTAAGAAAAATTATACTCTTGAATACATGATGTTTAGAAATTTATTTGAAATATGATCTCTAAGTATTGAAAATGACTTGGATTTTTTTTTTCCACCTATTAGACCATAGTTGTCTTTAGCTTCAATGATGGATTAAAAATACCTCTCTTTCTATATATTGGAACTTGATATTGTTTTTATGGTTAAAAATGCCCTTCCTTAAAACATATTATGAAACGTTATATATCAAATTTTAATTTAATAGATGGATTTGATTTATTGGTACACATGAATATAAGACTCGTTCCGTCTGAATTTATTAATTGTTGGGGATGGATTTTTAAGGACTAACCATTATATTGTTAAAGGATGATCATTAAGAAGCTGAGTTAAATCAATTGGAGCTTGTTTGGATCGATTTTAACCTTTGTTAAAAGCATGATCATTAAGAATAAGGTCATTTTGAATAAGTTAGAGATATTTATGAACCTATTTTTTCCTTCAAAAATAGAGAATTCACATGAAACTATACATTGGAGTTCGATGAAAAGATCGATAATAATATATTAAATATAATTTATAAATAAAGTGTGAAAAAATGATATTAAGTATGTAATGCAAAGTTTATTTCTATTTTGAGAAGGAAAAATAAACTATTTTCAGAAGACCTAATTCAATAAAAGTAATATAAAACAAATTATAGAAACAACGAAAAAAATAGCATAGTAACAATAATAACACTAAGTTAGTACTATATAAGTAAACAGACACCATAAACAAATATATGATCTATTAAAACTGAATAAATATTTATTCTATAATAAATATTATATCTATATATATGGTTAATAGTATATAGGAAAAATTACCCAAATGCACATCTTATTTTATCATAATCTCTAAAATTTCCTACCATTTAAAAAAAAATCAAAAATTCCCTCTCGAATACATGACTTCCTTCTCACTGATACATGTCTATCCCTCTCGGATACACCCATCCTCTATGTATCTGGATCCTATCCCTTTTTTAATACATTCCTCCCCTCTCGGTACATCTCTCTCCTATGTATCCAAATATCCTATCCTCTCTCTAATACATCTCTCGCTTATGTATTCGGAATATTTTTAAGAAAAGAAGTAAAATCTGGCATTAAGAGAAAAAAGCCAAAAAGAAAATAAAATGCAAAAAGACAAAAAACCATGATTACAATTTTACAACAAACGCAAGCATAGAGAGAGGCCAGAAAATACTCAAAAAAATTAACATAACAAAAACGGCTCATATTATGACAAACCCCTATTTGCAACTCCTCTTACGTCACGCCACAGACAACTATTCTCTTCCATCGTCATATACTGAGTTAATATTTCAAAAGATCACTCAATTTTGAAAAATTATCTAATAAAGTTATTAAATTTTATTTTGTATCAATAAAATCATTCAACTTGGACATTTCTATCAATAAAATCACTCAACAAATTTATCATCATAAAAGAAATTTGAAATGATAAAATAATTTACTTTTTATAGCATGTAAATATGAATTTCACAAATAAGTAAAATTTAAAATTCATTAAAACTTTTTAACGGATATAATTTCTTTTAACTAAGTAGGCGTTACATAAAAGCGCATAATGCTACTTCCAAGTTTGATTAAATTATTATAAATAAAAAAAGATATGTTTTTTGATGATATAATTTCCTTTTTTATGATGATCAATTTGAACGTGTTACTCCAGTAAAACAACGATACTAATTAATTGTTTATCTAATTTACAAGTTTATTTTATTGATATCAAAAAAATAATTTTAAAATGTATGCGGTACTTCATTTTTTTCATACACCTATCATGATACATTGCAAAATTTAAATAGCTATTTCACTAATTAAGTTTGTCCATAAAAACTTCTTAATAAATTTTTTAAGTTTATTTATTTGTGGGGTTCATAATTTTATATTATTTTGCCATGTCAAATTTGTTTTTAATGACAAATTTAGTCTAGTGATTTTATTGATATAAATGCCTAAGTTGAGTGATTTTATTGATACAAAATAAAGTTTAATGACTTTACTAGATAAATTGTCAAAGTTGAGTGACCTTTTGAGATATTAACTCTCATATACTTCCTTTTCATTTTCGTTTGCTATTCAATACTTATTTTGAGTCTCTATTCATTTATTTATGTTGAAAGATAAAACTTAGGATGTGTTTGGTATGGAGGAAAATATTTTTTTCATGTTTGATTGGCTTAAAATATTTGGAAAATATTTTTCGAATTAACTCATATTCCTTAAATTTAAGGAAAATGACTTCCCTTCCAAAATTGAAGAAAATGTTTTCCAAACTTCTACTTCATCCTCTAATTTTTTTCTTACCCTATCCATACCCCGTATTCGACCCTCCAACCCCCAAACAAAACAATAAAAAAATTTAAGAATTATTTTTGAAAAATATTTCAAAATTTAAGATTTTTTTACCTCACCCAACCCCTACTACCCCTACACCTACCCCTACCACCCCTACTCCTACCCCCAACCCCCAAAAATTGCTTTAGAAAAAAAATTCAAATTTTTTTTTTAAATTTTTTTTATGCCACTCCCCCCAGCTCCC
>NW_006239002.1:959393-1052178 GCF_000226075.1 Solanum tuberosum
GCCCCAAACAAGGTCACCCCCACTCCCCCGCAACCCCCATCAATTTTTTTTTTAAAATAATTTTTTGGGAAGTATTTTAAATTTTAATAAATTTCAATTTTTACGCCATTCCTACGCCCCCGTCGCCCGCAATTCATTTAGCCATTTTCAAGGTTTAATAGCTATTTTTACGGTGAAGAAAAAATTTAACAATAAATTACCTTCCATATATGTGAAATTCATCATATTTGAAAACTCCATGAATGGAGGTTGATTCTTAGATCAATTTACAGAGAGAATAGAAGAGAAAGAGAAATTGTATTGAATATTATGTACTCTGTTACATTGAATCTGTACCACTATGCCTTTTATACTTGTACACTAGATTACAAATACAGAAATATCTAAAACTATTTTGTAACTAACTATTGCCAGCTCAGCATTCTGTTTAGCTGACTGCACTTATGGTTTAGCTAACTCAACCATTCAGCTTGTTAACTCTATGCACTAGTTAACACTCCCCCTCAAGCTTATGGTTGAAAGGCATTCTTCATTCCGAGCTTGCTCATTAGTAGTCCATGTTGTGCTTGTCCTAGACTCTTAGTTAGTAGATCAGCAGGTTGATGTTTGGTGTTGATATGTTCAGTTTGCAGTATCCCTTGACAAATCCTTTCTCTAACAAAGTGACAATCAATGTCTATGTGCTTTGTTCTTTCATGAAATATAGGATTGGCTGCTATCTGAATGGCTGCCTTGCTATCACATACCATCTTGATAGGAAGTGTTAAACTGACTCCCAGCTCTTTGTATAGACCTATTAACCAGGTTACTTCAGCTGCACATGCAGCCATGCTTCTAAACTCTGCTTCTGCTGAGCTTCTTGAGACTGTTCCTTGCTTCTTAGACTTCCAAGAGATTAAACCTCCTCCAAACTTCACTAGATAGCCTGTAACAGACTTCCTAGTTTCTAGACATGCACCCCAATCTGAGTCACAATAAGCTGTTAGTTGTGTGGTCTGTTCTGCTGGCATTAATAATCCTAGACCAGGAGATTCCTTGATATACCTCACTGCTCTCAATGCTGCTTCCATATGTGATTGCTTAGGACTATGCATGAATTGGCTGAGTACTTGAGCAGTAAATGCAAGGTCTGGCCTAGTCATAGTTAAGTAGAGAAGCCTGCCTACTAACCTTTGATACTGTGTGGGATCAGTGAGTAGCTCATCACCTTCAGTCTTTGAACCAAGTACCAGTTCATCATATTGCACAGTCGTGAGTTTCTTGTTCAGTTCCAACGGAGTGTGAACTGGTTTAGCTCCCCCTAGGCCTGTTTCAGACACAAGTTCTAAAGCATACTTCCTTTGTGTCATTAATATTCCCTTACTGGACCTAGAAAACTCAATTCCTAGGAAGAATTTTAGCTCCCCAAGATCCTTCATCTTGAACCTTTTCTGAATATCTTGTCTGGTTCTGCACAACAGTTCATGACTGCTTCCAGTGATTAGAAGATCATCTACATACACTAATATCACTACCACAGCATCACCAGCTTGCTTTGTAAAGAGAGAATAATCATAGTGACTTTGTTTAAACCCCATCTGAACTAGAGCCTCAGTTAGTTTCATATTCCATTGTCTGGGAGCTTGCTTTAAACCATATAACGACTTGTGTAGTTTGCAGACCTTTTGACACTCCCCCTGTCTAGCAAACCCATTAGGAATCACCATGTATACTTCCTCGTGTAAGTCACCATTGAGAAAGGCATTGTGGACATCCATTTGATAGATAAACCAACCCCTAGAGGCAGCAAGAGCCACCACTGATCGCACAGTTACCATCTTTGCTACTCGACTAAAGGTTTCCCCATAATCCAACCCTTCTTGTTGACTGAAACCTTTAGCTACCAGCCTGGCCTTAAACCTCTCAACCTCTCCTGAAGCGAGAAATTTAATTTTATAAATCCATTTGCAGCCTATGGGCTTCTTGCCAGGTGGTAAGTCAACTATGCTCCAGGTTTTGTTACTCTCTAGAGCTGCAATTTCCAACTCCATAGCTTTGACCCATGCAGGATCAGTAGCAGCCTCTTTAAAGGACACTGGTTCAGTAAGAGCTGAGTAGGCTTTCAAGACTTGTCTGTATGCAGGAGACAAGTGATCATAGGAAATCTGATTGGCCAGTGAATAATTACAAGTATTGTTCTTAGACTTTGTGACAAAATCCTGCAACCACAAAGGTGGTTTACTTGATCTGGCTGATCTCCTAGAGGGTACACCAGTAGTAGATGGGAGAGAAACAGGAACCACAGGTTCTGACATAACTGGTATAGCATCATGGGAAGATGAACGAGAGCTCAGAGGAGGCATATCAGTGGTCTCAGTTTGAGAGGGCATACAGTCAGAAGCACTGGGAACATACTCAACCACTGGGAACATTGGATTTGTAGAGGCATGTAGATGTTTAAAAGGGAATATATCTTCCTGAAATACCACATGTCTATTAACAAAGAAGGAATGAGCATGAATATCATATAAGATGTAACCCTTTTGTGTGGAGGAGTAACCCATGAATACAGCAGGAATGGCTCTTGATGAAAACTTATCAGGTATTTTAGGACAAGCAGCATAGCACAAACAACCAAACACCTTCATATGAGATAAAACAGGAGAATGAAGATACAATTTTTCAAACGAGGACTTATAGGCCAGCAACTTGGAGGGAAGCCTATTTAAGATATAAACAGCAGTGGTGACACATTCACCCCAATACCTCAGAGGTATAGATGCCTGAAACCTCAGAGATCTGGCCACAGCAAGAATAGTTCTGTGTTTTCTTTCAGCAATACCATTCTGTTGTGGTGTATACACACAAGTACTCTGATGTATAATGCCCATTTCACACATAAGATTTTGAAAATCTTTACTGAAAAACTCACACCCATTGTCAGTCCTGAATGTTTTGACAGTGGTAGAGAAAACATTTTGTACTTGAAGAAGAAAGTGTTTGATTACAACAATGGTGTCAACTTTAGACGTAACTAAGAAAATCCAAGTGTATCTACTATAGTCATCCACAATAGTAACAAAGAACCTCTTCCCATTATGAGTGGGCACTCTGTAAGGACCCCAAAGATCACAATGCAAGAGTTCAAATACAGCCTTGGACTTATGAGTACTTAAAGCAAAAGGAAGTTTAGTCTGCTTGGATATAGGACATACAGTACAATGAGACTGATCTTTATTACTTAAGTAGCTAAGAGACTCATGCCTCTTTATTACATCAATAGGAGCATGTCCTAATCTCTTGTGCCAGATGTTACTAGATTCAGTCTTTACATAATTAACATGTGCTCTACTATCATTAACCGGCATCTTTGGAGTGCTAGGTGGTCCTTCATTTAGTATGTAAAGGCCATGCTCTTCCTTACCAATCCCCTTCACCTGACCAATGGAGAGGTCCTGGAAAACACAAAAATCAGGGAAGAATCCGACCATACACTGTAATTCCTTAGTGATCTTAGAGACCGAGAGTAAATTAAACTTGAACTCAGGAAGAAACAGGACATTTGATATAGACTGATCTTGGAACACTTTAGTGTTGCCAATATGAGATACTGACACAGCTTTACCATTTGGTAAGTGAACTCTGCTGGCAATATGATCAAAGGCCACCTTAGCTTTGTCAAGTACATCAAGATTAGAAGTGATGTGATGCGAGGCTCCAGTATCTATTATCCATTTTCTATTTGCATAACTACAAGACAGAGTTGTAGGAGAGCTACCTGTATCATCATCAGTTGCTATATTGATAGATGATTCAATGAAAGGTTCACCACCAGGTTTTGAGAGCAGTTGAAGAATTTGATGATACTGATCTTTAGTGAAAAATGCTCCATTAGGTGAACCTGCAACAGGTACTGTATGACTGTTGGAGTTTGTTCTGATTTCTTGTCCAGGCTCATTTGGTGCTGCTACCTGATTTGCATACACACTAGATTTCCTCTTAGATTTGAAATCTGCAGGATAGCCAACAATTCTATAACATTGATCCCTGGAATGACCTCTGCACCCACAGTGTTCACATATGAGAAGATGTTTCTTAGCCTTGTATCCACCTCCTGAGTTGCTTGCATAACCTCCACCTGAAGCACTAGCACCACTATATCCCCCACCAGAACCACCAGATCCACCAGGAAAAGGACCTTTAGAAGTTCCTGCACCACTTGTATAGGTGTTACTTTTATGAGAATATAATGCTGTACCTTCAATGAGCCCTGAGGTCGTGGAAACAGAACTTGCCAGAGTCCTCTGACTCTCTTGATCAATGATCAATGCATAAGCCTTGTTAAGAGTAGGAATAGGGCTCATCATAAGTATTTGGCTCCTAGGAGGGGAGTAGGACTCATTCAGTCCCATTAAGAACTGCAATAGCCTTTGATAATCACAATGCTCACCAAATTTCTTTGACTCAGGACAAGGACAACTAGGACACGGCATAAGAGAATCATATTCATCCCATAGGTCTCTTAACCTAGAGTGATATTCAGCAATAGACATAGTACCCTGAACTAATGTATGAATCTCTCTATGCAACTGAAAGATTCTCGATCCATTAACTGTATCAAACCTTTCTCTTAGATCCAGCCAGACTTTGCGTGCATCAGATGCATACACAACAGAACTCAGAAGTCCTAGCCTTACTGCATTCATAATCCAACTTAACACTACTGCATTACACTTCTCCCACTGATCATGCAATAATGGTTCAAACATAGATTTGGGAAACCTTCCATCTACGAAACCTAACTTGCTTTTCCCAACTAAACCAATCCTAAACGACCTACTCCACAGAGCATAGTTCTCTGAACCTGTTAACTGAAGTGAGATTAGAGAACTACCTGGAGTGTCTGTGTGTTGAAGAAATAGCGGATGATTGTGATCAATCACTGGAAATGTGACTGGGCTCGTAACTCCATTTCCAAATCCAGTACTAGTACCTTCAGTTGTAGTTCCATTCGTCATTTGAGCTAGCTTGACTTTTGATGCTTCCTTTCAATTCACCTTTAACATATAGTGAATCTGAGCACCTGATAGTTGCTGCTATGAACTTAGAATCCAGATCGATAGCTCTGATACCATGAAAACTCCATGAATGGAGGTTGATTCTTAGATCAATTTACAGAGAGAATAGAAGAGAAAGAGAAATTGTATTGAATATTATGTACTCTGTTACATTGAATCTGTACCACTATGCCTTTTATACTTGTACACTAGATTACAAATACAGAAATATCTAAAACTGTTTTGTAACTAACTATTGCCAGCTCAGCATTCTGTTTAGCTGACTGCACTTATGGTTTAGCTAACTCAACCATTCAGCTTGTTAACTCTATGCACTAGTTAACAATATTATTCTAGAGTTCGAGTTTTTTATTTTACTTAAATTTCAGTACATTATGTTGAAATTTCAAGAAAAAGTACTGAACTTTTCAAATAAAAATAGCCCCAAAATTCTGATTTCAGCTTGAGATATTTTACTTCAAACAACGCATATAAATGTAAAAAGAATGCAGAGCATGAGAATTGAAACTTGGATGCCGGAGGTACATTTTAAATGTCATGGATAATTGAGTATGTGTGACCATCTCATCTAAAAATTTAAGTTGTTAGAGAGTACAGACCTTTATTATTTAATTACATTCTCAACATAATAGCTATCTTTTAATTAATTAGAAAATCATGACTTATTTAAATTAGTAAATTGTGAATTTGCCTAATCGCGCATCTCTAACTACACATGCAACATAAAAGTTGAAAATGCTCTTCATGCAGAATAATTACTAGCCTTACTACGTGAATTGAAACTAGCTCAATTCAGAAAAAAAAACAAACTGAATTTAATGATAAAGCATTACTAAACTCCTTACACAACAATTCTATGATATACTCACACATTTATGCTAATTGTAGGTCTATACTTATAGAGTTGGACAATCTGACGCTACAACACATTTCGAGGGAGACTAATTTGGTAGTGAATATATTGAAAGAATACAGAAGAAAATCTACAATATCGGATATGAAAAGAAACTATTTTTATGTTTTCGATCCATCTCCAATTTTTTTGTGACTTATGCTCTCGATATATATGATTATAAAATTGTTTCATAGAGATGAGTTTCTTTCTGTACGTCTATGGACAAACCTTATAAATACTATGGAAAGTACAATTCAATATAGGAAGCTACTTGCAAGCAAGCTTCATGGATGCTTAAAAGATATTCAAAGCCAAAAAGTATATATCTAGAAGTAATTGTCATAAGAGAGGAGCAATCGTATATTTCAATTAGTTGAAGTAATTGCGAAGATGATAAAAGTTTATTTTCGAGGGAATTTGAAATCCAATTAACTAGCTGGAAAATTGCAAACTTTGGAACTTTTATCCTAATTGACAAATAGGTTAAATATCTAGAAGATCTTGGTTGTAACCTTAATCACTGCGTCTCTATATATAGTGATCACAAAGGTTATTTTCCTACATTATCCTTCTCACTTTAGTAAACTTATACTATTTAATTACTCGTCATAGTTATAATTTGCTATAATTATTACTCTAAATAAATTCTTAATTTCCCCAAATAACCCTAAAATAAATTCATATCTTACACCCGAACAGATCGACCCACCCACCCACAAATAAAAAATGGGTCTTCTCCAATTATTTTTGACAAGTGTAGTATTTGAAATGATTGTCTTAATATGTAATGCTTGTGTTTATGTGTTGATAATAATGAAACAGTCAGCATTAGTCACAAGATAATGGTCCTACCTGTAAAAAACAAAATATATAAACAAGTATAGGGAGATTTAATTTAGGAAGGCATAAAATTAGCTTATAAAATTATGATCTGTCTAATTTGATCAGATTTTAACAAATTAATGATCCGTTTATTTTATTTAATTATATTTATTTTAGTATGTTTAATTTGACTTATTTCAAAGTTGAATATTATGCCATCTAAATTGGTCCATGAGAAACCTTGTCTAATTTTTTATTTGTTGTTGATATTGATATATTATAAATGATTCGGTTTGGATCGGTTATTGGTTAAAATTAAATCCAAACCACAATTAATCGGTTTTTAAATTTCTAAAATCAAACTAAACCAAATCAAAAAAATAACCGTCGGTTTGGTTCAATTTTTTTGGTTATTTCGGTTTGAAAGTATATAGTTTTTTAAGGGCATATGCATCTCGATAGACACTAATTCATAGTACATAAACAATCAGAAAAGCTATTGTAAAATTTATTAAGCAATACTAGTCATAGAACAATTGAAACAGGACTAAAAAAACTCATTATCCTGTTAGAAGACTTATATCTAAAAAGAGAAAGCAATGTATATATGTAGTGGAAAATCAATATTAGCAGAGTTGTCTTGGATAAATATATAACATATTGAATCTTGCATGTTGTGACAACTGAGAATTTTTTCTAATAAACCAAAAATAAAATAAAATCAGTGCTCCAAATGTAAAAATCACTTAAATAATAATTTTTTGGTTGAGTTAGAATTAGGATTTTAATTACTTGGGCTGAAATTTAAGTGTTGGGCTTAAGAAAATAATAAAGTTAAAGACTTAAGTTAATTAAAATTTAATAAAATATTTATATTTTATTTATGAATAATATATAAATAATTATAAAATTTATATATATAATTTAACCGTTCGGTTTGGTTATTTTTGTGGATATTCTTTTGTAAAATCAAAATCAAATCAAATAGTATCAGTTTTCAAAATTCAAAATCCAAATCTAACCAAATATCAATTTTTTTAATCGGTTTGATTCGGATTGTGATTCGATTTGGTTGTTTAACCATAACCATGAACAACCCTAGTCTTAATATGTAATGCTCGTGTTTATGTGTTGATAATAGTGAAACAGTCAACATTAGTCACAAGATAATGGTCTTACTAGTAAAAAACAAAATATATAAATTTATGATCTGTCTAATTTGATCACATTTTAACAAATTAATGATCCGTTTATTTTATTTAATTAAATTTATTTTAATATGTTTAATTTGATTTATTTTAAAGTTGAATATTATGCCGTCTAAATTTGTCCATGAAAAACCTTGTCTAATTTTTTATTTGTTGTTGTTGATATTGATATATTATAAATGATTATAGCATAAGAATTTTTTTTATTAGATACTCAAATAAAAAATTTAAAACTTAGTAAGAAGTTGGTGGATTTCGCTATGACACGGATTTTAGTCCATTTCAATTCAAGTATCTTGGCTCGTCTATTTATTAACTATTGAAAAGAGACGAAACAATTTGGAAAAGATTTTCTGCCTTGTGTATCTTTTGCTCTTGTTGTACATCGTTTCAATATATAGAGAATAAAATCTAACTACCTGGACAGATGTCCACTAACTATTGATTATTCCCTAACAAACTAATTTGCTGTACAAAATAATATTTCCTATATATACTGCTTAAGATAAAAAGAAAGTAAAAAATACAATCTAGAAGCTTCTTGAGAATGTGCTAGGTGTATGGCAATGAGGAGGACACTTGTATGCTCGAGATTATGCTGGAACAATTCTTCTTTGATTTTGAAATGTCCGCCTTATCATTCTGTTGTTCAATACCCCCCTTCAAGGTGGAGGGTGCGGATAGCAAACCCAGCTTGCCCAAAATATTCCGGTGAGCAGGACCAGAGAGGGGTTTCGTGAAAAGGTCGGCAAGTTGAGAAGCCGAGGGGACAAAAGAAAGGGAAATCAGCCCGGCTAAGAATTGTTGCCGAACAAAATGGCAATCGATGTCGACATGTTTGGTGCGTTCGTGAAAGACAGGATTCTTGGCAATATGGATAGCAGCTTGGCTGTCTGAATGAATAGAAACAGGTAATGAAGGATGAACAGAGAGATCTTCTAGTAAACGAACAAGCCAAGTGATTTCAGCAACAACTCGACGCATAGAGCGATATTCGGCCTCAACCGATGAAAGTGAGATGGAGGGTTGTTTCTTTGATTTCCAAGATATCGGATTCCCTCCAAGAGTAATAAAAAAACCACTGATGGAACGATGACTTTCAGGGCAGGTGGCCCAATCAGCATCGCAAAAAGAGAGTAATTTGAATGAAGGGGAAGACGATAGGAATAAACCAAGCCCTGGATCCAGAAGAACATAGCGAAGCACATGGATTGCAGCATCAAGATGTGGTTGGCGTGGTTGCTGCATCTACTGACTTAAATGTTGCACAGAGAAGGATAAATCAGGACGCGTATGTGTCAAAAAATTGAGCTTTCCAATCAACCTTCGATATAAAGTAGGATCAGCTAATAGGACACCCTCTGCAGCTTTTAATAGATGAGACGGATCCAAATGAGAAGAAACAGGTCGAAGATGAAGGCAATCAAACTCTGTTAATAATTCAATTGCAAATTTGCGCTGAGTTAGAATAATCCCATGAGGCTCACGGAGTACTTCAATCCCCAAAAAATAATGTAAATCCCCCAAGTCTTTAATTTTGAATTCAGCATCCAAAAAAGCCTTAATAGCATGTATTTCGTCAACATCATTTCCTGTTAATACAATGTCATCAACATATACTGCCAACAAAGTGATAGCAGTCCCATTTCGTTTAGAAAACAGAGAATAATCATTATAAGAGTGTTTATAACCCTTGAAACTGAGATCAGAGGTCAATTTAGAATACCATTGGCGTGAAGCCTGCCGAAGTCCATATAATGATTGCAAACAACATTAGGACGAGGAATTTCAAAACCAGGTGGAAACTTCATAAATATCTCTTCATCCAAATCTCCATGTAGGAAAGCATTGTTCACATCTAATTGGAATATCCCCCACCCTTTCTTGACTGCTACGGATAATAAGCATCGAATAGTTGTCATCTTCACAACAGGGCTAAACGTTTCAGTAAAATCTATTCCCTCCCATCTGTATGTCCCCCCTTATAACCAACCTTGCTTTTAGTCTCTCAAGTGTCCCATTTGACTTCAACTTCACTTTATACACCCATTTGCAAGGAAGAGCTTTCTTTTCATGGGGTAAGTCAACCACATCCCAAGTATCATTGACAACCAGGGCATCAATTTCCTTTGCCATGGCTTCTTTCCACCCAGGGTGTAGAAGAGCCTGGGAATAACTAGTTGGTTCATGAATGTGGGAAATGGAGTTGAGTAAGTGTTGGTTTGAAGATGAGAGACCAGAAAAAGAAACAGAAAGGGGAGACACAGGTGACAAGAAACAGTGTGAGGACACATTTGCTGAGAAAATTGAGTTGCAAACATAATCTTCTAAATAAGTTGGGGTTTTAACCGCTCGAGTGGATTTGCGCAGAACAATAGGATCAATAGAAGGAACCTCAGTAAGAGGAGGAATATGAACTGGAATATGAGGAGGTGAACCAGGAAACTCAGTATCAGAACGAGGGAAAGAACAAGGAGGAAAATGAGAGTCCATGATAGGAGGTGATGAGAAAGGCATATCAGCTGTGTCATCAATGGAATCAGTAACAAACCTTACTGGAAATAAAGGAGAATTTGTGGTTATGCTAGAAAAAGGGAAAATGTTTTCATGAAAGACCACATTTCTGGACACAAAAATTTTCTGAGAAGTAAGACTAAGTAATTTATATCCCTTCTTCCCAAAAGGATATCCCAAAAACAAACAGGCTTCCGCCCTAGGGTCCAGCTTAAACCTTCCTACTGATAGAGTAGAGGCAAATCCTAGACAGCCAAAACATTTGAGGATAGAATAATCAGGTGTAGTCCCAAAAAGCTTTTCAAAAGGAGTTTTGAAATGTAGAATTCTGGTAGGACACCTATTTATAAAAAAAGTGGATGTCATGAGACAATCCCCCCAGAACTTGTGTGGAAGATTAGATTGAAGTAACAAGGCTCTTGACACCTCCAACAAATGTCTATGTTTGCGTTCTACTATGCCATTTTGTTGTGGTGTTTCTACACAGGATGTTTGATGTAGAATGCCTTGAGAACTTAAGAAAGAAGAAGACTCAGAACTACTACCTAGTTCCCAAGCATTATCAGACCTGATGATTTTAACCTTTTTATTGAATTGTCTTTCAATCATGATGAGGAAAGATTTCAAAATTGGAAAAACATTGCTTTTGGTGGCCAACAAATAAGTCCATGTTCCCCTACTATAGTCATCAACTATAGTAAGGAAATACTTGAAACCATCATAGGTCGGAACTTTATATGGTCCCCAGGTGTCAATGTGGATTAAATCAAAAGGTTCTTTAGAGGAAATAGTACTGTTAGGAAAGGGTAGTCTAGCTTGCTTAGCTAGAGGACAAATATCACAAGGAACGCTGAATTTAGAACAAACTGAATTAGAAATTTCATTGATGTTTTTCATGTTGGATAAAGGCATGTGACCTAACCTAATGTGCCACAACCTACTGTTTACATCAGAAAAAGAAATAGAAGACAAACTACATGATAAATATGCCTTTTGATTGAGAAACAGAACTATCATAAGCAGTACAAGGCTTGAAAGTATTAGAGACTACTGGAGAACTAGGCTGCAACACATAGAGACCATTTCGAGAATCACCAAGGACCTTGGGGCTCTTCATTGAAGGGCCTTGCATTAGACAATGAGAGGAATTAAACGTAAGATGATAACCAGACTGAAGACATAGTTTGTGAACAGACAGTAGATTGTAATGAAAATTAGGAACAAACAATACATCATGAAGTATCATTTGTGTAAAAAGCTTGACGGAACCTCCATGAGTGACCTTAACATTTTGAGAATTTGGTAGTTGTACAAAGATTGCTTTAGGCAAAGGTGATAGAGAAAGAAATAAATCTTTATTGAAACTCATGTGCTCAGTTGCACCCGAGTCTATTATCCAAGATTTCCTACTGATTGCAGTCCTCAAATGATTAGAACTAAAGGAAAAAGGAATGGGAATTGTACCAGCACAGTTGTTACTAGCAGAAGCAAGGGAATTAGTGCCCTGATCATCAGGTTTTATTTGGTGAAGTAGCAATATCACTTGTTCCAACTGTTCCTTAGTAAGAGACTTGTTTTTCTCACTCGTATCCCCATTATACATGAACTAACCACCATGTCCTGCATTGCTAAGCATTGTATTTCCCTGGACAGAATTCTGAAAAAAAATTTGTTTAGTGAACTTAAAATTGGATGGAAAACCATGTATCTTATAGCACTTATTAATGGTGTGTCCAGGCTTTTTGCAATATCTGCAAGTCATTCCATATTTCTTGTTTTCAGTGGAAAACCTCTGCCCTTTTGGATCTGAAGAATGTAACCTCTGATTTCCACTATTCTGTCCTGCAGCTATAGAAGAGGAAGACTCCCCTGGGTACTTAGAAGCTATGAAAGAAGAAGACTCCCTTGGGTACTTAGCAGCTATGAAAGAAGAAGACTCCCCTGGGTATTTAGGAGTGTTGTGCATTTCTCTTTGTTTTTCCTCTTACATCAAAAGAGCATATGCATTAGCAATGGTAGGAAGAGGTGAGATCATAAGAATGTTACCTCTTGCACTACAATAACTGTCATTAAGTCCCATCAAGAACTGTACCAACCTCCCATCTTGCTTCCCTTTAATATTTTTACCTCTTGCTTCACAGGTACAAAGAATTGAAGCATCTAAGCTGTCAAGTTCATCCCAGAGCCTTTTCATCTTGGTATAGTAGGTAGCAATGTCAGTCGCACCTTGAACTAAATCACTCAGCTCTTTTTGTAGTTGAAATAGTTTAGCCTCGCTGCTTTGCCCAAATCTAGCCTCAAGGTCACTCCAAAGTTCTTTAGCAGTAGAGAAATATATAACACTCTCAGAAATTTCACGAGAAAGAGAATTCAAGAGCCAAGATATTACTATATTGTTGGCCCTAAGCCAAGCCTTATGCAGCTCTGAATCAGTTGTTGGTTCAGGAGAGGAACCATCAATGAACCCTGCTTTGTTCTTAGCAGTCAAAGCAATCAAAAATCCACGTTTCCAACCTGCAAAACTCTTCCCATCAAAAGGGGTATTAACAAGAAGCATCCCTGGTGAATCAGAGTGTGAGATGAAGTAAGGATGAGAAGAATTGATAGGATCTACTGTCGTATGAACAACAGTCTCAGAAGAAGCAGCAGAGTTTGTAGTGGTAATATCAACCATCTCAAAAGATCTTCAAACAAAAAATTGATATAGATCCAAGAGGAAGCAAAATTATATGCAGAAAGCTTTGAATAGGGTTCTTCACAGAACCTGCTCTGATACCATATTGAAAAGAGACGAAACAATTTGGAAAAGATTTTCTGCCTTGTGTATCTTTTGCTCTTGTTGTACATCGTTTCAATATATAGAGAATAAAATCTAACTACCTGGACAGATGTCCACTAACTATTGATTATTCCCTAACAAACTAATTTGTTGTACAAAATAATATTTCCTATATATACTGCTTAAGATAAAAAGAAAGTAAAAAAATAATCTAGAAGCTTCTTGAGAATGTGCTAGGTGTATGGCAATGAGGAGGACACTTGTATGCTCGAGATTATGCTGGAACAATTCTTCTTTGATTTTGAAATGTCCGCCTTATCATTCTGTTGTTCAATATTAACTCAATTCAATTTAATATTCCCAAATTCAATTTAATCCATCTATTTTATTAGAGCTGTTCAAAATCGAATCGAAATTGATAATTAGAATAAAAAAAAGTTATTAGGTGATCGATAATGGGTTATTGGTTTAGTAGTTTCGATAAAGGTTTTGATTTTTTTATCATTGGGTTTTGCTTCTTATAACGGATTGAGTTTTTTCTTAACGGATAATTGATAACCCCATAGTAAATTAAATAATTATATTTATACCATTTCGCATATCATTAAAGTCGTTGACTTATAGTTTAGTCTCATACTTTTATTTTTGATTGTTTCAAACTCTCCGTTATTCTAAAATGTGAGTGTCTTTGCTTTTGAGCAAGATGCAATCTGTCAACTCATGTGCATGATTCATTTGATTTGTCACCTTGTTTATAAGTGATTTCCATGATTTTTTTGTGTCAAATCTTAACGGTTAAACCGATAAGGCAATAACCGATAGGTCAATATCTTAATGGTTCTACAATGATTTAGCATGTCTACAAAAACAACAATAAGTCAAAATGATAAATTTCAAAGCTAAACCAAACCAATCAATACACCACCCTACATTTGATACTCCTAATTGTCATAATTAACGAAAATAGTAATACACAATTTTAATTACCAATAAATGATAAAAAAAATGTCGATTATACCATTTATTAATGAATTATAAAAAATTTTGCTAGCTACAAACTAATGGAGGATTAGCAAAGAATTAATATCCTAACTAATTCCTTTTTTTCTCCTAATAAACGAAAAGTCATGATTAGTATTTAGAGGCATTTTAACATCCTGGCCAGAAGATGAAATAAAATGACGATCTTTTTCTTTTATATGGAACGGATATGACATGATAAAAACTTTTATTCACGAAAAATCACTTGCTTAATTATTAATTCTAGTGTGGTTAACTTGAATAAATGAGTAAAAAGATGCATAAAATCTCATTATTAAAATTTATTAATGAAATTTCATTAATATTAATAAATGAGTAAAAAGATGTATATAGTCGGAGCCAACTATTAATGAAATTTCATTAACATTAATAATCACGTGAATAAATTATTATTAAAATCTGATTAACACTAGTCATGTAATATCTTATATTATAAGACTACAACTCAGACACACCTAATTCATATAACTTAAGAATTAAGACTTGCATTTAAAAAAAAAAAATCTTAGTTAATTATATATACAATCATTTTAATTATTATTATTTTAATTGAATAAAAAACTTAGGTTGTTTGTATAGATAGGAATAATAACTTGATTAAGTTTGTAATTTTGTATTTGTAATTAAAGTAATTAATTTTAATTAATTATTTTTAGTAGTGGTAAGTGTGAATTGGGACCCAATTGAGTGAGAACAAAATCTGTAACAATAGTACTTTAGCAACCGTTTTTTGCTATGAAGCCAGTAACGGCATTTTGGCTTATGATTGTATTTTGTTTTTTTTATTCATTACAAATGAATCATCCTTTTTTATCTCTACTATTTATTTATTTTTTCTCTTTCTTTTTCCCTTTTTGCCACCCTTCTGTATATTCTTTTCATATTCAATATTCATCATATCCAATCCCTCATTTCTCCATTTTACACTTTGCCCCCTACAAGAATTTTTTTTATATATATAGGCATAACTTAGGGTACAATATCAGACCACCTGAAAAAGAAAAAAAATGAATGGAGGCGGCGAGAATAATGATGGTTTGCCATGGGAAACTAATGATTTCTGGTCGTACCTGAACTTGAATGACATTCAAGTTGGGAGTGGAGAGACATTTGAAGGAGACAAGTTGCCAGATCTTACTAGGTCTGATACTTGTCAGCCGCTGACAGTTGTTAATGAGGTGGTTGAACCGACAATTGATGTTGGTAAGAAGAGAATTCCACCAAACCGAAAAAGGAACGGTAAGGGAATCGCTGAACCAAATTTTGGTGCTGATGAAGCCAAAGGTAAAAAAGAATCAGAGCATGAGATACACATATGGACAGAGAGAGAAAGGAGAAAGAAGATGCGAACCCTGCTCGAGACTCTTCAGGCGT
Organism: Solanum tuberosum; assembly: GCF_000226075.1. NCBI lineage: Eukaryota > Viridiplantae > Streptophyta > Magnoliopsida > Solanales > Solanaceae > Solanum > Solanum tuberosum. The sequence continues at coordinate 975,084 of NW_006239002.1, forward strand.
TGGTTCCTAATCTCCTTGCTAAGGTAAAAAAGAAGTTCTTACAATGATGTACTTTTTTTTTTCTTATCTGATATCTTATCGATCAAAAGGAAAATAATTCAATAAATTTTATGATATCTGAAACATTTTTTTTTTCCTTTTATTGTCTTCTACAACCTTAATTAATAATCATAATCAACTCATCGAAAATTATTCGAAAAATGAACATGATTGTTTTTATCAAATAAAAACTTGTAAAAGCTTACTAAAGGAGACATGATTCTATGTGAAAATGTAACTTTCTTTCCTTTATATATATATATATATATATATATATATATAATGTTTCGTAACAAACTAAAATAAAAACTAAAATAACCCAATTGAAATAAATTTATTTGGTGATATACACATTCCCCTTATTACTAATTTGTACATATCTACCTGTTAATTCCAAAATAGAATAATAAGATGCATTTTGTTTACCCAAAAAGGGAAGGATAAAACAATATAGGACTGCCGGTTTTTTCCGCATATATAGTTATAAAAGAAACTTCATAAATTTCTTTGTTTTTTATTTTCTAGCATAAGAATATGAAGTTTTCAACATTATTCTAATTCCATTCTAAATTTGTCAAAAAGAACATTTTCTTAATCATTATAATTTTAAGATCTTTGTAACTCGGATGCGTAATAAACATGATTTAAAAATTAACAATTCCAAATTATAGCCTCTTTTTTTTTTTTTTGTAATTTATACTTATTAAATGAATCTTTTTTTAACACTAATAAATTACTTGAAACTGATTAACTCGTATATATATTAGATATGGTATTCCCTTGACTTACTTCCCCTTAATTAGTGAAAATCCTGATTTCGCCTCGTAGAAATTAAATTAATTTCATATTTTTTTTTGTATATGCAGGCTGATAAGTCTACAATAGTTTATGAAGCAGTGAACCACATTCAAAAACTGCAGAATACTTTCAAAAAACTTGAAAGTCAAAAGCTAGAAAGGCTAGAAGAATATAGCATAAGGTTGATGAGTTCACAGAAAGTTGGTAATAGTTGGGAGAAATATGTGGGTGATCAAGGATCAACCAACAATTCAACAGCCATTACACCAACAACTCATGGTGCTAGTCCCCTTATTCCAACAAGTTTCATGACATGGAGTTCACCAAATGTGATACTAAATATTTGTGGTGAGGATGCACATATTAGTGTGTGTTGTCCTAAGAAGCCAGGGTTATTTACCATCATTTGTTATGTTTTGGAGAAACATAAGATTGACATTGTGTCTGCTCAAATTTCATCTGATCAATTCAGAAGCATGTTCATGATCCAAGCTCATGTAAGTCCTTTCATTTTCTTCAAAATAATATATTTGCCATTTTGAACATTGTGAACTAGGGTTTTAGTTAGCACCCTCTTTGATTTACTTTACGTGTCTTTGTTTGATTGATCAGGAAATTGAAGAATGAAACGTGTTAAGAAATTCTTTTGAGTTGGGTGTTTGAGAAACATATAGTTTTTTATTTTATTAGTTTCGCGTCTAATTGAACATTTATCTTCACATGAAATGGAAGTAAAAAAAAAAGAGTATATATCTATCTTTTTTTTTGAAATGCCTCCTCCCACCTAGTCTCACCCTGAGGTTGAAATTCTCTATTTGCTACTACATATAGTTAGTCATAGATTATGTTTAGAAATTATTTAAATTGTTTTACCTAAGTCGAGTGTTTAACTGAAATAGTCTTTCTACTTTTAAAAGATCATATGGATAAACATATCTACATATTTACTGAGTATATTATTATTGTTGTTATTATCACTTTGTTCTAAAAAAATGTTTGATGTATATTCAGGCTAAAGGTGGAAGAGAGTTAGCTCAATTCTCCGGAGCATTCACTGTGGAAGACATGTACAAGGGAGCTACAAATGAGATAAAGTTATTGATAACCCCCAGGTGATCAATGTCATATTTACTTTTGAAGTTCATTCGGTGGAGGATGAACGGTTGTCGCCGTATAGGCATGTTTACTTTTCTAGTTCATCCGGTAAAAGATGAAATGTTGTGGCCGTAAAGACTGTTTTATTTACTTTTATAGTTCATTCGATAGAGGATGAATGATTGTGGCCTTAAGACTGTTTTATTTGCTTTTATAGTTCATTCGATAAGGATGAACGGTTATGGCCGTAAAGGCTATTTTATTTTTATTTTGCATTTTATCCAGTGGAGGATGAACGTCTGTCTCCATATCGGAGGAATGAAAACTATGAAATTTGGTCGCATTAAGTTTCTTCCAATGATATTTATAAATAGCAAAAATCTTGATTTGGCATATGTTTATGTGTTTGGTTTAAGGGTGTGTTTGATATGATTGAATGTTTTAAAAAAAAATCATGTTCTGTTTTAAGAATATTGTCTCTATGAAAATATATTCCTTATAAATGAGAAAAATTGTGTCGCGGTGGAAATGTGAAAAAACAAATGGAATAAATTACATTAATGATTGTAAAGTCATTTAATTATAAGCAATGACTTTACACCCCTCCTCCCCCCACCCCATAATTTTAAGACACTATGTTTTGTTATTAATAATACATTAATACTATGGTAATATTCTTTATAATAAATATTTAGGGGGGAAAGTACATAATATTAACTATAAAAAAAGAGAATTATTTAACCAATGTGGTATGGTTAATTTACATTCTAATTTTTTTTATTATATTATTTTCTTTTTTCCTTTGCTAAACTTAAAATTTACTCTTTTATTAATTAGTTGTCCGATCCATTCTCTAAATTTAAGAGATAAACGACATCAAATAAATTTAAATTATATTTCTTTTACATTCTTCCGAAGTTCTCACACATTACAACAAATAAATTGAAATAATAAAATTTTACTATGTTATCAAGCTATCAATCTCAAAAATCAAGTTCTATTTTCCTATCTCAGCTATCCTTTAAAAATATAAAAAAAAATGAATTTTTACAATATTTTTAATAATTTTACCTCATAAGAGTACTTTTGTTTTACTTCTTAGAAATATGTCGAGATATAAAACATGAATCATATTTATAATTATGAATTTTCTTAAAATTTAAGGCCTATTATTATAATGTTTAATTTGACTTTAAACTTCTAATATTCTTCAGCCGTGCCTGATTCTCGACTCCCACTCCATGTAATCACTCATTTTAACTCCTACCAAACAAGCCCTAAGAGATTAAAAATATCATGTTACTTAACTTTTCTAAAGAGGGTAGAGAAAACCAAAAAAAGAAGAAGCAAGGCACTTAATTATTTACTGTCCCTACTTTCATTTCAGCTTCTACAACAATTAGCACTTGCAGAGAGTTCACATATCAACTTTTATTTAGGTCTATTTTTTCATATTTTATTAAAATTTTGTCTGTATATAAATAATTTTCTTACAAATTAAAAAATAATTTCCTTAGTAGAGCTTGAAAATAAGTGCCATAGCCGATAAGTTACATTTTAAGCTTACAATGGTCTCCTCCCCACCCCCGCCGGTGCCGATTCAATGGTAAAATCATTTAATTGGAGGAAATTTCATAAATATCTAATAATTGAAATATAATGAGTTTTCTTAGCTATAGTTTGTCTAATTATATAATGTAGCTATAGTTTCAATAATTGTGACATAGTTTATTTGTATAACTCGTTGAAAATTATTTTTTTAATACAAATTGACTCTTAACTTAATTAATAAGGCAGTAATTTCGATTATTACAACGGAAAGAAATCCCGCAAATCATGATTATTTTATCTGATTAGAATTTTGTACCAAATATGACTTCTGCTAAACAAAGAACGATGTCAAAAAATTACCTAATAAATATACAACTCAAAGGTATATAAATATCATTAACAAATGTAACATCATATATACAAGTGAATAAATGTATACAAATTCTGAAATTATACAAATAATGGTTGAGACATATATTTGTTGATAATATACAAAAAGGGATAAGACACAAGTATCCCCCTATACTATGACCGAAATCCCAGAGACACACTTTAACTAAACTAAGGTTCTATTACCCTCCTGAATTCATTTTAAAAAAAATTTTGTGCACCTTTTGGATTACGTGGCACACTCCGTGACTTCACGCAATTGAGGCACGTGGGAGATATTTGGATGCCATGTAAGTCAAAAAGGTGTACAAAATTACAAAAAAAAAAGGTTTAGGGGGTAATAGGACCTTAGTTTAGTTAAGATGTGTCTCTGAGACTTCGATCATAGTCTAGGGGGTATTTGTATCTTTTTCATATACAAATACAAAAGAAGTAATTGTATATAATTGTTAAAAATATACAAATAAGGTCTAAAAAGTATAAAAGCCGCAATAAATATTGATACGTAAAATTCATAGAATCATATAGAACAGAATGTGAAAGATATTGATAGAAGTACAAATCACAAAAAATATACAAATGCCTCGATTTCTTCATCATCATCTTGGTCCATTAATCCATATTCATCATTTTCATCTTCAGATGGATTTTTAAAGAAAAAACTCACTTGAATACCTTGAATTTTCCAATTCTATTATGCAGATTCCACCATTGTATGCTCGATTTTTTTTTTAATATATGTGAATTCAATTATATTATTCTGGAATTCGAACTTTTTGTAGTTAAATTACAGAATATTATACTAGAATTTCAAGAAAAATGCTGGAACTCAAATAAGATCAGGAAGTGGAAAAGATAAAGAAATGAGTCTTTGCACTCTTTTAAATTTGAGATATTTTTATCAAAATATTACTTCCGCATAAAAGAATGACAAATTTCAATATTTTAAACATGATTTATATTATTCGGTGTTTATAAATTTTATATTTTGATTTATATATTATTTTAATTGAGTAGAAAAATATTAAATAAAAAATATGAAAAATTACATAAATCCCACCTTTTAGTTTACTTATTACCATTATCCCCTATAAGTTTTACAAATTTTCGAAATCCCTTATTTTCGCGCATCAGATTAGTGTATCTCGCGCATCAGATTAATGTATCAACGCTTATATTATTATATCTCGCGCACCAGATTAGTTTATCATCTATAAAATGTACATTAGATTAGTGTATCATGTATAAAATGTAATGTATCTTACTTAATGATTAATGTATCTCACGCATCATATTAATGTATCAGCGCTTATATTATTGTATCCGTTTGAGGGATTTCTGTAATTATAAACTTTTAAGGGATAAATTGTAATTTTACCTTAAAAGTATGTGATTTCTGTAATTTGCCCAAAAAAATATTACTAATACAATAGATAAACGAATTTAAGTATTTTAAAATTGTGAGAAGTTGACGATATTAATCATTTCGACAATATTAAATATTTTAGAATATCAATAGTTCATATATGTAAAAACAAAGATATCTCCTACGTGTTTCTATATTACTAGTATATTTTTCCAGTAAGTATAAAAGGTATATGAAAAGAATTAAAGAGAAGAAAGCAACTAAATAGTAAAATTATTTAATTTTGTATTCAACATAGAATTATTTTCTTATATAAAATTACATAACTAAATTCTCCCAAATAAAATAAATTCATATCTTACACCCGAACCTATCGACCCACCCACAAATAAAAAATGGGTCTTCACCAATTAAATTTGATGTAGTATTTGAAATGATTGTCTTAATACGTAATGCTCGTATTTATGTGTTGATAATAATGAAGCAGTCAGCATTAGTCACAAGATTATGGTCCTACCTGTAAAAAAATAATAATATAAACAAGTATAGAGAGATTTAATTTAGGGACGGGATAAAATTATCTTTTAAAATTATGATCGGTCTAATTTGATCAGATTTTAACGAATTAATGATCCGTTTATTTTTATTTAATTAAATTTATTTTAATTTGTTTAATTTGACTTATTTTAAAGTTGAATATTATGCCGTCTAAATTGGTCCATGAGAAACCTTGTCTAATTTTTTATTTGTTGTTGTGATATTGATATATTATAAATGATTATTACATAAGAACATTTTTATTAGATACTCAAATAAAGAATTTAAAACTTAGTAAGAAGTTGGTGGATTTCACTATGACACCGATTTTAGTCCATTTCAATCCAAATAACTTGACTCGTCTATTTATTAACTCAATTCAATTTAATATGCCCAAAATCAGTTTAATCCATCTATTTGATTAGAGCGCTGTTCAAAATCGAATCGAAATCGATAATTCAAACCAAAAAAAGTTATTAGTATCGATAATGGGTTATTGATTTAGTAGTTTCGGTAAAGGTTTTGATTTTTTTATTATTGGGTTATTGCTTCTTAACGGATTGAGTTTTTTCTTAACGGATAATTGATAACCCCATAGTAAATTAAATAATTATTTTCATACCATTTCGTATATCATTAAAGTCGTTGACTTAGAGTTTAGTCTCATACTTTTATTTTTAATTGTTTCAAACACTTAGATATTCTAAAATGTGAGTGTCTTTGCTTTTGAGCAAGATACAGTCTGCCAACTTATGTGCATGGTTCATTTGATTTGTCACCTTGTTTCTAAGTGATTTCAATGAGTTTTTTGTATCAAATCTTAATGGTTAAACCGATAAATCAATAATCAATAGGTCAATATCTTAATGGTTCTGCAACGATTTAGCATGTCTACAAACTAACAATAAGTCGAACCGATAAATTTCAAAACTAAACCAAACCAATCAATACACCGCTCTACATTTTGTTACTCCTAATTGTCATAATTAACGAAAATAGCAATAAACAATTTTAATTATCAATAAATAATAAAAGTTTGTCGATTATACCATTTATTAATGAATTATCAAAAAAAAATTGCTAGCTACAAACTAATGGAAGATTAGCAAGGAATTAATATCCTAACTAATTCCTTTTTTTTCTCCTAATAAAGGGAAAGTCATGATTAGTATTTAGAGGCATTTTAACATCCTGGCCAGAAGATGAAATAAAATGATGATCTTTTTCTTTTATATGAAACGGATATGGCATGATAGAAACTTTTATTCACGAAAAAACACTTGCTTAGTTATTCATTCTAGTGTGGTTAACTTGAATAAATGAGTAAAAAGATGCATAAAATCTCATTATTAAAATCTATTAATGAAATTTCATTAACATTAATAAATGAGTAAAAAGATGTATATAGTTGGAGCCAGCTATTAATCAAATTTCATTAATATTAATAATCACGTGAATAAGCTATTATTAAAGTCTCATTAACGCTAGTCATGTAATCTCTTATATTATAAGACTACAACTCAGACACACCTAATTCATATAACTTAAGAATTAAGATTTGCATTTAAAAAAATAATCTTAAGTAATTATATATACAATCATTATAATAATAATTATTATTTTAATTGGAAAAAAAAACTTAGGCCGTTTGTAAAGATGAGAATAATAACTTGATTAAGTTTGTAATTAAAGTAATTAATTTTAATTAAATTTTTTTAGTAGTGGTAAATGTGAATTGGGACCCAATTCAGTGATAACAAAATCTGTAACAAAAGTACTTTAGCTACCTTTTTTGTTTTGAAGCCGGCATTTTGGCTTATGGTTGTATTTTGTTTTTTTTTATTCATTACAAATGAATCATCCTTTTTTATGTCTACTTTTTATTTTTTTATTTTTTTCTTTTTGCCACCCTTCTCTATATTCTTTCCATATTCAATATTTATCATATTCAATCTCTCATTTCTCCTTTTTACACTTTACCCCCTACAAGAAAAAAGTTCTATAAATAGGCGTAACTTAGGTTGCAGTATCATATCACCTGAAAAAGAAAAAAATGAATGAAGGCGGCGAGAATGATCATGGTTTGTATGCTGATGTCTGGTCATACCTAGACGTGAATGACCATCAAGTTGGGAGTGGAGAGACGTTTGAAGGTAACAAGTTGCTAGATCCGACTAGGTCTGATACTTGTAAGCCGTTAACAATTATTAATGAGGTGGTTGAAGTGAGTGATGATGTTGCCAAAAAGAGAAGTCCATCCAACCGAAAAAAGAATGGTAAGGGAATTGCTGAATCAAATTCTGGTGCTGATGGAGCCGAAGTTAGAAGGGCATCAGAGCATGAGATACACATATGGACGGAGAGAGAAAGAAGAAATAAGATGCGAACCCTATTCGAGACTCTTCATGCTTTGGTTCCTAATCTCCCTGCTAAGGTAAAAAGTTCTTTAAATGACATATCTTATTTTTTATTATCCGATTTCTTATCGATCAAAAGAGATACAATCCAATAAATTTTATGATTATCTGAAACAATTTTTTTTGTTATTTTCCTTTTATTGTCTTCCGCAACCTTAATTAATAAGCATAATCAACTCATCGAAAATTATTCAAAAAATGAACATGATTTTTTAGATCAAATAGAAACTTGTAAAATGATTTAAAAATTACTTCTTTGTTTGGTTCTTTTTGGCAATTACATCACCCTTTAATTTTCATATGTGATTGTTCTATATTTCCAACTTTCTAAATTGAGTAAATAAATTTTAGGAGAATCTTTTTAGGAAGCTTACTAAAGGAGTCATGATTCTCTTTTTAGAAAGCTTACTAAAGGAGACATGATTCTATGTGATAATGTAACTTGATATATATATATATATATGGTTGATTATTAATACAACAACAAGTCCTATGTAATTCCACAAGTGAGATTTGAAAATAATAAGATGTAGGCAGATTCCTATTTTTGTGAGTTAGAGAGACTATTTCTAATAGACCCTTGACCCAATTGAAATAAATTTATTTGGTGATATACACATTTCTCTTATTACTAATTTGTACATATCTACCTGTTAATTCCAAAATAGAATAATAAGATGTGTTTTGTTTACCAAAAAGAGGAAGAATAAAACAATATAGAACTTCCGATTTTTTCGCATATATAGTTATAAAAAAAAACTCCATAAATTTCTTTGTTTCTTATCTTCTAGCATAAGAATATGAAGTTTTCAACATTATTCTAATTCCATTCTAAATTTATCAAAAAAAAACATTTTCTTAATCCGTATAAATATAAGATCTTTGTAAGTCGGATGCGTAATAAACATGATTTAAAAATTAACAATCCCAAATTATAAGCTTTTTTTGTAACTTGTACTTATTAAATGAATTTTTTTAGACACTAATAAATTACTTGAAACTAATTAACTCGTAGATATATAGTAGATATGGTATTCCCTTGATTTACTTTCCCGTAATTAGTGTAAATTTTGACTTCACCTTTGAAGTAGAAATTAAATTAATTTCATATTTTTTGTATAAGCAGGCTGATAAGTCTACAATAGTTGATAAAGCAGTGAACCACATTCAAAAACTGCAGAATACTTTCAAAAAACTTGAAAGTCAAAAGCTAGAAAGGCTAAAAGAATATAGCATAAAGTTGATGAGTTCACAGAAAGTTGGTAATAGTTGGGAGAAATATGTGGGTGATCAAGGATCAACCAACAATTCAACAACCATTACACCAATAACTCATGGTGCTAGTCCCCTTATTCCAACAGGTTTCATGACATGGAGTTCACTAAATGTGATACTAAATATTTGTGGTGAGGATGCACATATTAGTGTGTGTTGTCCTAAGAAGCCAGGGTTATTTACCATCATTTGTTATGTTTTGGAGAAACATAAGATTGACATTGTGTTTGCTCAAATTTCATCTGATCAATTCAGAAGCATGTTCATGATCCAAGCTCATGTAAGTCCTTTTATTTTCTTCAAAGTAATATATTGGTCATTTTGAACATTGTGAACTAGGGTTTTAGTTAGCACACTTTTCGATTTATTTTACGTGTCTTTGTTTGATTGATCAGGAAATTGAAGAATGACAGGCGTTGAGAAATTCTTTTAAATTGGGTGTTTGAGAAATATATAGTTATTTTTTCTTTTATAAGTTTCGCGTCTAACAGAACATTTATCTTCACATGAAATGAAAGTAAAAAAAAAAAAGAGTATATATCTATCTTTTTTTTTTAGAAATGCCTCCTCCCACCTAGTCTCACCGTGAGGTTGAAATTCTCTATTTGCTACTACGTATAGTTTAGTCATAGATTATGTTTAGAAATTATTTAAATTGTTTTACCTGAGTCGAGTGTTTAACAGAAATAGTCTTTCTACTTTACAAGATCATATGGATAAACATATGTACAGATACTGAGTATATTATTATTGTTGTTATTATTGCTTGATTCTAAAAACATGTTTGTTGTATATTCAGGCTAAAGGTGGAAGTGGGGTAGCTCAATTCTCGGGAGCATTCACCGTGGAAGACATGTACAAGCAAGCTGCAAATGAGATAATTTTATTGACAACTCCCAAATGATCTATATCATATTTACTTTTGAAGTTCATTCAGTGGAGGATGAACGGCTGTCGCCGTATAGGCAAGTTTACTTTTCTAGTTCATTCGGTAGAAGATGAACAGTTGTTTCCGTAAAAGCTGTTTTATTTACTTTTATAGTTCATTCGATAGAGGATGAACAAATGTGGCCGTAAAGGCTGTTTTATTTACTTTTATAGTTCATTCAATAGAGGATGAACGGTTGTGACCGTAAAGACTATTTTATTTTTCATTTGCATTTTATCCAGTGGAGGATGAACGTCTGTCTCCATATCGGAGGAATGAAAACTATGGAATTTGGTCCCATTAAGTTTCTTCCAATGATATTTGTAAATAGCAAAAATCTTGGTTTGACATATGTTTATGTGATTGCTTTAAGGGTGTGTTTGGTATGGATGAATGTTTTTAAAAAAAATTCATGTTTGGTTTTAAGAATATTGTCTCTATTAAAATATATTCCTTACAAATGAGAAAAATTGTTTCGCGGTGGAAACGTGAAAAAACAAATGGCATAAATTACATTAATGATTGTAAAGTCATTTAATTATAAGCAATGGCTTTACACCCCCCATAATTTTAAGACTCTATTTTTTTGTTATTACAAATACATTAATGCTATATTAATATGGGAAAATTATATATAATAGCAAACTATTAATTCAAATTAAATGCTTTAAATACAGTTTGATTTAATTGTATCCCATAGCAAACTGTTGCTATTTTCTCCCTCTCCCTGGTGGAATCTCGCTCGCCACTCTTGTGTTGCGCTGCTAGTCTCGCTCGCCTCGCTCGCTTTTACACAAACACAAAATGTATAAAATGTGTTTGTGTTTGTATAAAGCGAGAGAAAATTGTATATATACATATATTTTCGTCCCCCTGTCTCCCCTCTCCCAGATTTTGCTCGCCACTCTTCAGATCTCGCTCACCTCTCTCACTTTATACAAACACAAATGTATGCATTGTGTTTGTGTTTGTATAAAGCGAGAGAAAATTGTATATACAAATACAAATGCATATATTTTTGTCATATACACTTATGATTATACAAATACGATCTTCCCCTTCCCAGTTTTTTTTTTGTCTTTCTCTCTTTCTCGCTTTATACAAAATAGATTATACAATTGATTCTTTTGTATATGTATGCCGAAAACAGATTATACAATTGCTTCTTTTGTATATATGTATAGCGAAACAGCCATAGCTTTCATTTGTATATGTATAGCGAAATATACATATTTATGTTTGTTATGGAGTGCAATTATGCAAACTATAACTATAGCATACAAATATGATTTTTGTGTTTGCTATATGTAAAAGTTGTTCTATTAATATTCCTTTATAATAAATATTTTGGGGGGAAAGTACATAATATTAACTGTAAAAAAAAGAATTATTTAACCATATGGTTAATTTACATTCTAATATATTTTATTTTTCTTTCTGTAGTAAAACTTATGTTTATATTCTTCTTTTCTTTTCCCCTTTGCTAAACTTAAAATTTACTCTTTTATTAATTAGTTGTCCGATCCTTTCTCTAAATTCAAGAGATAAACGACATTAAATAAATCCCGCAAATCATGATTATTTTATCTGATTAGATTTTCGTATCAAAGATGACTTCTGCTAAAAAAAGAACGAAGTCAAAAAATTACTTGATAAATATACTAATCAAACGTATATAAATATCATTAACAAATACATCGTATATACAAACGAATAAATGTATACAAATTCTGAAATTATACAAATAATGATTGGGTCGTATATTTGCTAATAATATACAAATACAAAAGAAGTAATTGTATATAATTGTTAAAAATATACAAACAAGGTCTAAAAAGTATAAAAGCCGCAATAAATATTGATACACAAAATTCATAGATTCATATACAACATAATGCGAAATGATTTGATATAAATACAAATCACAAAAAATATAGAAATGCCTTGATTTTTTCACCCTCATCTTGGTCCATTAACCCAGATTCATATTATAAAAGATGAGAGAGAAACGCTACTTTGTAGAAAGGGAGAAATGGGTAAAAGATGTTACTTTATGCGTGTTATATCAATTAGAACGTGGATCCATAACAATTCGAATTAAACTGTAATGACGAATAATAATTAATTTAAACTGTAATTATAGTAAATAATTCAATAGTATATATTTGCCTAATCGCGCAATTTTTCCCTTCTTACTTTCCCTCTTTCTTTCCACGTATAATAAAGCCCAACAAGGAACATTTTGGGCCTTTCCAAGTTTGTGGCTTTCTCTTTAGTCTTTAGTCTTTAGTCTATAGTGTGGAAGTTTTGTTTTAGGAAATAATGTAGTAGTAGCTTTCAGGATTTTCTGTACAAAAATAGTACTCATTCTGTCCATAAAGAATATCAGAGTTTTGAATAAAAAGGTCCAATTCATATAATTTCAATGTGACTTAATTAGGCACCAAGTTAAATTGTTGGAACTATAATCCCAAATATTTTGAACAACTACAACAACATATACCAAATGTTATCCCTTATAAATAAGAGATCTGGACCAGAGATTAATCTTTGAAGGGTTATTTTTTTTCTATTAAAATTGTAAAGGTGTTGGTTCAGCTATCTCTTCTACTTGGAAATAGTTACTTTTGGAAAGAATGAAAAAATCCCGAATTTTTAAGCAAGTTAAAGTGAGTTTTTGGTCAACTTCAAACGGCCATAATTCATAGCTCAGGATGATTTAGGTGTGATTCCAGATATGGTTGGAAAACCCTTGGAATGATCTTTCCAACTCCGCCAAGTTTGCGCGATTTCGAGTTCGTATTAGTGAATTATGCCCTTTGAAAGTAGGGCTATTGAATTAAGGAAATGTCCAATTCGGAATTTTAAGGGGTATTTTAGTCTTTTCATTGCCCTATTATTTTAATCCATTTTTAGGAGTTTAATATGGATCAAATCAGATTTTAGTCAGTTTTAGAATTTGGGATTTCACGCTAGGGCTAAACAGAAAGGAAAAGAAGAAACAAGAACGTTCATGATCGTCGAAGTTTGGTTTGTGGAATTCGTCGGGGTGATCCCTACAAGGTATGTGAGATCACATAGCGTTGGATTAGTTCACCCACGCGCCAAGCATGTTTAATTCAGCGTATTTTCGTCCTAAAAAGATTGAGAAATTGATGTTCTTGATAGTTCTTCTTGAATTGATTTTGTTCATGAATATGAGTAGGGATTAAGGAGTTTCTTGATGATTAAGTGTTGTTTACTTGAGTTGTTTGGGTTAGATTTTGTGTAGATGATTTGGGTACATGAATCTAAGGTGAATTTGGGAAAAAGAATCAGATTGAAACGATTTAGGATCAGAAAATGAGTTGAAAAACTCGTCAGACGCACCTGGGGAGGGCCAGGCGCGTCGCGCCCCCATAGCGCTAGGAGGCTAGGGCGGCGCGCCTGCAGTTCGCCCAAAACAAGCCCCAGTAAGTTGGGGACTGGCGCGGCGCGCCAGGGACACCGCCGGATCGGGGTTTTTCACCAGCTTTTCGTCGTTTAGCCTATTTAAGTTATTCTAAAGTGTCCTAACACTTTCCATTGATTCGAACTACTCTAAATGACTTCTAATCACCTAGAAATCATCCATAAACATGAATCATAACCTTGAATCCATAAATTCAAATTCAAGGAAAGTCAAGAGCCAAGTTTAGGAAGTTTTTAGAGTCTTTACAAGAAGTCTTTTGCAAATGCTTTTAAACTTTGTTTTAAGACTTAAAGTTCAAGTTGAGTAAGAAGTAAAGAGTAAAGTTTGAAGTCCATTTCTTCAAAAGTACAGGGGGACTATGTATTCCCAAAGGGTTTAAAATGTTTTCACATTTAAACAAGAAAGGAAACCTCGATTTCCAAAGTTCCTTTGGGCTAGTTTTCAGAAAAGAGTAATCGCTTTCTAAATGAAGCAAGAGGGGAGACTTTGATTTCCAAGATAGCCTTTGAGCTAAGTTTTTTAGCACTAATCTCAAATCACAGAAAGAAGTATGCTTTTAAAACATACAGAGCTAGTATATTTTGGAAGTAGTATTGAACACCGAATTGGGGGTGAGCATGAGTTCAGATAACTCACGTCTCCATAAAACCATGTAGCCACCATGGATAGAAAAGGGTCATACTTTTTAGATGAACTTTTTTCACAATAGACTAGTGGATCCACTTAGTAGTTCAGGTCATATACCTTTGGCCGTATATAATATACGCTGGCAGCGTGAGGTAGATCAATGTATCATCACTATAGCTCTTATGTGATGGTTGTCAGTTAAAGAAACTCTCACAAAAGTTATTGTATATTTATATACATCAGTTTATTGTATTTTTTTACATACATTTCAGAGTTTTTATATCCTTATATATACACAGAGTTGACATTATGTTTTTAAACAGCTTTTCTTTATATTGCACTTGTTTTAAACTGTTTTATATTGAAATGAGTTCAGTTAAGTATTCATGAGTTGAGAAGAGCCAAGGTAAGTGTTTCTTTCAGATTCCCTTTCAAGCCTATGTTTATTAGCATTTCCAACTTCGCATACTCGTACATTCAATGTACTGATGCCAGTTGGCCTGCATCTTATTATGATGCAGACACAGGTAACTAGGATCGGCATCTGACGCATCGTTGATCCAGTGAGTAGTTCAGAGTCTGTTGGTGAGCCTCTTTGCATTCCAGAGGACTCATTTTCATTGCTTTCAGTTTTAGTATTAGTTCATTAGGATGTCGTGGGTCTGTCCCGACATCCATCTCAGTTGTTTAGAGGCTTCATAGATAGACAGACAGTCAGTTAGTTAATTCAGTTGTCTTTACTTTTCATTTCATATGTTAAAGACTTGAGTTTGCCTTAAAGGCCAGTTGAATGTTCCTTTATAACATTCTAGTTACTTCATAAATGTGTATAGGATGAGTTAAGTCTTCCGTTGAGTTAGTAAGTCAGGCCAAGGGTTCGCTTGAGGCCAAAAATGGTCTTCGAGTGTCAATCCCGCCCAGGATGTAGGCTCGGGGCGTGACATGGAGTGTGAGTCGCGCAATAACCTTTTCGTTTTCCTTGTAATTGGCCCAATGACTATTATTCATCTGTATCAAAAACTTAACCATCTTTTTTCTTTTGTTTTGCAATTACTCGTACACATATATTTACTTATATTTACATGTGACTCTTAAGAAAAATTATACTCTTGAATACATGATGTTTAGGAAATTTATTTGAAATATGATCTCTAACTTATTGAAAGTGACTTATATTTTTTTTTTAATTTACCTATTAGACCATAGTTGTCTTTAGCTTCAATTATGGATTAAAAATACCTCTCTTTCTATATATTGGATCTTGATTGTTTTTATGGTTAAAATGTCCTTCCTTAAAACATATTATGAAACGTTATATATCAATTTTTAATTTAATAGATGGCGTTGATTTATTGGTACACATGAATATAACACTCATTCCGTCTGAATTTATTAATTGTTGGGGACGGATTTTTAAGGACTAACCATTATATTGTTAAAGGATGATCATTAAGAAGCTGAGTTAAATCAATTGGAGCTTGTTTGGATCGATTTTAACCTTTGTTAAAAGGATGATCATTAAGAATAAAGTCATTTTGAATATATTAAAGATATTTTTTAACCTATTTTTTCCATCAAAAATAGAGAATTCACATGAAACTATACATTGGAGTTCGATGAAAAGAACGATAATAATATATTAAATATAATTTATAAATAAAGTGTGAAAACGGATATTATGTATGTATGCAAAGTTTATTTCTATTTTGAGAAGAAAAAAAAAGAAACTATTTTCAGAAGACCTAATTCAATTAAAGAAATTTAAAACAAATAATAGAAACAGCGAAAAAAATAGCATATAGTAACAATAATAACACTAAATCATCTACTATATAAATAAACAAATATATGATCGATTAAAAATGAATAAATATTATATCTAAATATACAGTTAATAGCATATAGGAAAAATTATCCAAATACACATCTTATTTTATCATAATCTCTAAAATTCCCTACCATTTAAAAAAAATTCAAAAATTCCCTCTCGGATACATCACTTTCTTCTCACTAATACATATCTATCCCTCTCGAATACATCCCTCCTCTATGTATATGGATCCTATCCCTTTTCTAATACACTCCTCCCCTCTTGGTACATCTCTCCCCTATATATCCGGATGTCCTATTCCCTCTCTTATACATCTCTAGCTTATATATCCGAATGTGTATTCGGAATATTTTTCAAAAAAAAAGTAAAATCTGACATTAAGATAAAAAAGCCAAAAAGAAAAAAAAATGCAAAAAGACAAAAAATCATGATTACAATTTTACAAGCTTACAGCGCCTCGACTCGAGTTTCCGTTGTAGGATTGAGTGAAATGACGAGTGCTGAAGGCCAAGATTCCTTGCTACGCTTCATAGATATTCGTACGATTCTTATGGATTTTGAATGTGTTTGAATTCAGCCTCTCATTAGGTCTTCACTGAAGAATTGTCCACCTTCTCAAGCCTCTCTACCATACCCTCAAACGCAAGCATAGAGAGAGGCCAGAAAATACTCAAAAAAATGAACATAACAAAAACGGCTCATATTATGGCAAACCCCTATTTGCAACTCCTCTTATGTCACGCCACATACAACTATTCTCTTCCATCGTCATATACTTCCTTTTCATTTTCGTTTGGACTCTTACCCCATTTGGCCATACGATATGGTATTCTGATATGGAATTATGAGATAAAATAGAAGTTTTGATTGGATATGCGATATAAAATTTGTGTGTTGTATATTTTCTCATAAAGATAAGAATCTCATAAGTTGTAAAAGTATTAAAATAACCCCAATTTTTATTCATCTTACCAAATAAACAAATAATTATAAAATCGCATAATAAATTATTACAAAGCTATTTGTTTTCCACTTAAGTAATTGTTTCATCTAACTTTAATTCATCAAACTTTAATTCAATAAAAAAATTGAACATAAATTGTAGTGTACTAGTCTTTAATATAATTCTCCCCCATAGTACGGACAATTTCCTCACTTTGAACTTGCATTTCTCGATCATGTGACCGAGAAGGCGAACCAATATTGTTACTTTGGGTTGTAATAAATACTAAACGGTAGAAGTAATAAACTAGGTGTTGGACTAAATGAAGAGAACAAATTTATTACTCAACAATCGGTTGGTGTGAGTTAAAGTGACTATATGTTGGTGAGAAAAAATAAATTTTATGTCGGTGAGAATAATAAATTTTAAAAAGTAATGATGTGATTATAAATTTTATTTACATATGAAATAAATGGTTAGTAGATATAAATGTGGGTTACTTTAACAAATATAAACTTGTGGATCAATTTTTGTATTAAAAATATCTCAAATCATGATATGGAATTCCCATATCATGATTTTTGGAGAATATGGAATCACATCTCATGATATGGAATCATGAGATGGAATCAGCAAATCCCATGTCCAAACGCTAATTTCATCTCACGATTTCATATCGTGATATGGTATCACATGGCCAAACGCCTACTTAAAAACTTAGGGTGTGTTTGATATGGAGGAAAACATTTTTCAAAACTCGACTTCATCCTCTAATTTTTTTTCTTACCCTATCCATACCCCGTATTCGACCCTCCCTATTTAAAAAAAAAATTAAAATTTGCAAAATTTCAAATATATTTTTATTTCTACACCCAAACCACCCCCCCCCCCCCCCCACAAACAAAACAATAAAAAAAATTCGATTTTTACTACACCCATACGCCCTCACTTACC
Source organism: Solanum tuberosum (assembly GCF_000226075.1). NCBI lineage: Eukaryota > Viridiplantae > Streptophyta > Magnoliopsida > Solanales > Solanaceae > Solanum > Solanum tuberosum. Next base: position 993,286 of record NW_006239002.1, read on the forward strand.
CGCAATTCATTTAGCCATTTTCAAGGTTTAATAGCTATTTTTACGGTGAAGAAAAAATTTGACAATAAATTACCTTCCATATATGTGAAATTCATCATATTATTCTAGAGTTTGAGTTTTTAATTTTGAGTTAAATTTCAGTACATTATGTTGAAATTTCAAGAAAAAGTACTGAAATTCAAATAAAAATAGCCCCATAATTCTGATTTCAGCTTGAGATATTTTACTTCAAACAACGCATATAAATGTAAAAAGAATGCAAAGCATGAGAATTGAAACTTGGATGCCGGAGGTACATTTTAAATGTCATGGATAATTGAGTATGCATGACCATCTCATCTAAAAATTCAAGCTGTTAGAAAGTGCACACCTTTATTATTTAATTATATTCTCAACAGAATAGCTATCTTGTAATTAATTTGAAAATCATGACTTATTTAAAGTAAATTGTAAATTTGCCTAATCGCGCATCTCTAACTACGCATGCAACATAAAAGTTGAAAATGCTCTTCATGCAGAATAATTACTAGCCTTACTACGTGAATTGAAACTAGCTCAATTCAAAAAAAAAAAACTGAATTTAATGATAAAGCATTACTAAACTCCTTACACAACAATTGTATGTTATACTCACACATTTATGCTAATTTGTAGGTCTATACTTATAGAGTTGGACAATCTGACGCTACAACACATTTCGAGGGAGATTAATTTGGTAGTGAATATATTGAAAGAATATAGAAGAAAATCTATGATATCGGATATGAAAAGAAATCATTTTTATGTTTTCGATGCATCTCCAATTTTTTTGTGACTTATGCTCTCGATATATATGATTATAAAATTATTTCATAGAGATGAGTTTCTTTATGTATGTCTATGGACAAACCTTATAATATAAGACTACAACTCAGACACACCTAATTCATATAACTTAAGAATTAAGACTTGCATTTCAAAAAGAAAAAATCTTAAGTAATTATATATAAATCATTTTAAATATTATTATTTTAATTGGAAAAAAACTTAGGTTGTTTGTATAGATAAAAATAATAACTTGATTAAGTTTGTAATTTTGTATTTGTAATTAAAGTAATTAATTTTAATTAAAAAAAAAATAGTGGTAAGTGTGAATTGGGACCCAATTGAGTGAGAACAAAATTTGTAACAAAAGTACTTTAGCTACCCTTTTTTGTTTTGAAGCTAGTAACGGCATTTTGGCTTATGATTGTATTTTGTTTTTTTTTATTCATTACAAATGAATCATCCTTTTTTATCTCTACATTTTATTTATTTTTTCTCTTTTTTTTCCTTTTTGCCACCCTTCTATATATTCTTTTCATATTCAATATTCATCATATCCAATCCCTCATTTCGCCATTTTACACTTTGCTCCCTACAAGAAAAAAATTATATATATAAGCGTAACTTAGGGTACAATATTAGACCACCTGAAAAAGAAAAAAATGAATGGAAGCGGCGAGAATAATCATGGTTTGCCATGGGGAACTAATGATCTCTGGTCGTACCTGAACTTGAATGACATTCAAGTTGGGAGTGGAGAGACGTTTGAGGGAGACAAGTTGCCAGATCCGACTAGGTCTGATACTTGTCAGCCGCTAACAGTTATTAATGAGGTGGTTGAACCGACAATTGATGTTGGTAAGAAGAGAAGTCCACCAATTCGAAAAAGGAACGGTAAGGAAATTGCTGAGCCAAATTCTGGTGCTGATGAAGCCAAAGGTGAAAAAGAATCAGAGCATAAGATACACATATGGACGGAGAGAGAAAGGAGAAAGAAGATGCGAACCCTATTCGAGACTCTTCATGTGTTGGTTCCTAATCTCCCTACTAAGGTAAAAAAGAAGTTCTTACAATGATATACCTTGTTTTTTATTATCTGATATCTTATCGATCAAAATGGAAATAATTCAATACATTTTATGATATCTGAAACAATTTTTTTTTTTATTTTCCTTTTATTATCTTCAACAACCGTAATTAATAATCATAATCAACTCATCGAAAATTATTCGAAAAATGAACATGATTTTTTTTATCAAATAAAAACTTGTAAAAGCTTACTAAAGGAGACATGATTCTATGTGAAAATGTAACTTTGTTTCCTTCATATATATATATATATAATGTTTCGTAACAAACTAAAATAAAAATTAGAAAGACTATTTCTAGTAGAACCTTAACCCAATTGGAATAAATTTATTTGGTGATATACACATTCCCCTTATTACTAATTTGTACATATCTACATGTTAATTCCAAAATAGAATAATAACATGCATTTTGTTTACCAAAAAAGGGAAGGATAAAACAATATAGAACTTTCAATTTTTTCGCATGTATAGTTATAAAAAAAACTTCATAAATTTCTTTATTTTTTATTTTCTAGCATAAGAATATAAAGTTTTCAACATTATTCTAATTCCATTCTAAATTTGTCAAAAAGAACATTTTCTTAATCCGTATAATTATAAGATCTTTGTAACTCGGATGCGTAATAAACATGATTTAAAAATTAACAATTCCAAATTATACCCTGTTTTTTTTTTGTAATTTGTACTTATTAAATGAATCTTTTTAAAACACTAATAAATTACTTGAAACTGATTAACTCGTATATATATATAGTAGATATGGTATTCCCTTGACTTACTTCCCCTTAATTAGTGAAAATCCTGACTTCGCCTCTGAAGTAGAAATTAAATTAATTTCATATTTTTTTTTGTATATGCAGGCTGATAAGTCTACAATAATTTATGAAGCAGTGAACCACATCCTAAAACTGCAAAATACTTTCAAAAAACTTGAAAGTCAAAAGCTAGAAAGGCTAGAAGAATATAGCATAAGGTTGATGAGTTCACAGAAAGTTGGTAATAGTTGGGAGAAATATCTGGGTGATCAAGGATCAACCAACAATTCAACAGCCATTACACCAACAACTCATGGTGCTAGTCCCCTTATTCCAAAAGGTTTTATGACATGGAGTTCACCAAATGTGATACTAAATGTTTGTGGTGAGGATGCACATATTAGTGTGTGTTGTCCTAAGAAGCCAGGGTTATTTACCATCATTTGTTATGTTTTGGAGAAACATAACATTAACATTGTGTCTGCTCAAATTTCATCTGATCAATTCAGAAGCATGTTCATGATCCAAGCTCATGTAAGTCCTTTCATTTTCTTCAAAATAATATATTGCTCATTTTGAACACTGTGAACTTGGGTTTTAGTTAGCACACTCTTCGATTTATTTTACGTGTCTTTGTTTGATTGATCAAGAAATTGAAGAATGATATGCGTTGAGAAATTCTTTTGAATTGGGTGTTTGAGAAATATATAGTTGTTTTTTCTTTTATAAGTTTCGCGTCTAATTGAACATTTATCTTCACATGAAATGGAAGTAAAAAAAAAAGAGTATATATCTATATTCTTTTTTTTTAAATGCCTCCTCCCACCTAGTCTCACCCTGAGGTTGAAATTCTCTATTTGCTACTACATATAGTTTAGTCATAGATTATGTTTAGAAATTATTTAAATTGTTTTACCTGAATAGTCTTTTCACTTTTACAAGATCATATGGATAAACATATGTACATATTTACTGAGTATATTATTATTGTTGTTATTATTGCTTGGTTTTAAAAACATGTTTGATGTATATTCAGGCTAAAGGTGGAAGTGGGGTAGCTCAATTCTCCGGAGCATTCACCGTGGAAGACATGTACAAGCAAGCTGCAAATGAGATAATTTTATTGACAACCCCCAAATGATCAATATCATTGTTTACTTTTGAAGTTCATTCAGTGGAGGATGAACGGATGTCGACGTATAGGCATGTTTACTTTTCTAGTTCATCCGGTAGAAGATGAATTGTTGTGGCCGTAAAGGCTGTTTTATTTACTTTTATATTTCATTCGATAGAGGATGAACGGATGTGGCCGTAAAGGTTGTTTCATTTACTTTTATAGTTCATTCGATAGAGGATGAACGGTTGTGGCCGTAAAGGCTATTTTATTTTTCTTTTGCATTTTATCCAGTGGAGGATAAACGTTTATCTCTATATCGCAGGAATGAAAACTATGGAATTTGATCCCATTAAGTTTATTCCAATGATATTTGTAAATAGCAAAAATCTTGATTTGGCATATGTTTATGTGTTTGCTTTAAGGGTGTGTTTGGTATGGATGAATGTTTTAAAAAAAATTCATGTTCTGTTTTAAAAATATTGTCTCTATGAAAATATATTCCTTACAAATAAGAAAAAATTGTTTCGCGGTGGAAACATGAAAAAATAAATGGCATAAATTACATTAATGATTGTAAAATCATTTAATTATAAGCAATGGCTTTACACCCCTCATAATTTTAAGACCCTGTTTTTTTGTTATTAATAATACATTAATTCTATATTAATATTCCTTTATAAGAAATATTTAGGGGGGAAAGTACATAATATTAACAGTAAAAAAAAAAGAGAATTATTTAACCAATGTGGTATGGTTAATTTACATTCTAATATTTTTATTTTTATTTCTGTAATAAAACTTATGTTTATATTCTTCTTTTTTTTCCCTTTGCTAAACTGAAAATTTACTCTTTTACTAATTAGTTGTCCGATTCATTCTCCAAATTCAAGAGATAAACGACATTAAATAAATTTAAATTATATTTCTTTTACATTCTTTCGAATTTCTCACACATTACAACAAGTAAATTGAAATAATAAAATTTTACCATGTTATCAAGCTATCAATTTCAAAAATCCAAGTTCTATTTTCCTAACTCTCAACTATCCTTTTTTTTAAAAAAAAAAAACAAATGAAATTTTACAATATTTTTAATAATTTTACCTCATAGGAGTACTTTTGTTTTACTTCTTAGAATTTAAATATGTCGAGATATAAAACATGAATCATATTTACAATTATGAATTTTCTTAAAATTTAAGGCTTATTATTATAAAGTTTAATTTGACTTAAGATCCCTAATATTTTTTAGCCGTGCCTGATTCTTGACTCCCACTCTATGTAGTCACTTATTTTAACTCCTATCAAATCAGCCCTAAGAGATTAAAAATATCATGTTACTTAACTTTTCTTAAGAGGATAGAGAAAACCAAAAAAAAAAAAAAACAAGGTACTTCATTATTTACTGTCCCTACTTTCATTTTAGCTTCTACAACAATTAGCACTTGCAGAGAGTTCATATATCAACTTTTATTTAGGTCAATTTTTTCATATTTTATTTTAAAATTTTGTCTATATATAAATAACTTTCTTACAAATTAGAAAATGATTTCCTTAGTAGAGCATGAAAATAAGTGCCATAGCCGATAAGTTACATTTTAAGCTTACAATGGTCTCCTCCCCACCCCGCCGGTGCCGATTCAATGGTAAAATCATTTAATTGGAGGAAATTTCATAAATAGCTAATAATTAAAGTATAATGAGTTTTCTCAGCTATAGTTTGTCTAATTATATAGTATAGCTATAGTTTCAGTAGTTGTGACTTACTTTATTTGTATATCTCGTTGAAAATTAATTTTTTTAATACAAATTGGACTCTTAACTTAATTAATGAGGCCGTAATTTTGATTATTACAACGGCAAGAAATCCCGCAAATCATGATTATCTTATCTGATTAGAATTTCGTACCAAATATGACTTCAGTTAAATAAAGAACGATGTCAAAAAATTACCTGATACATATACAAATTAAACGTATATAAATATCATTAATATATGTAGTTACATCATATATACAAATGAATAAATGTATATAAATTCTGAAATTATACAAATAATAGTTGGGACGTATATTTGTTGATAATATATAAATACAAAAGAAGTAATTGTATATAATTGTTAAAATATACAAACAAGGTCTAATAAGTATAAAAACCACAATAAATATTGATACGCGAAATTCATAGAATCATATGTGAAAGATATTGATAGAAGTACAAATCATAAAATATATACAAATGCCTCGATTTCTTCATCATCATCATCTTGGTCCATTAATCCATATTCATCATTCTTATCTTCAAATGTTTTTGACTCAGTGTTGGTAGATACAATTTCTTTTACTTTCTATTTCTTTTTAACTCATTTGAATCATTTTTCTTTTGGTCAGCAACTCGCTTGAACTATCTTCCTTGTTCCTCTCTTTTTTCGTTCCTATTTATTGAATTAAAATCATGCAAAACTTATAGCATCTTAATATACAAATGGAATTTTTTTAGAAAAAAACCCAATTGAATACCTCAAATAATTCTATTGAAAGGAGATGTTCAAGCATGATTTGTATGTATTTATAAAGGTAACCGAAAAACCAAACGAAAACTTTGAAATTTCAAATTTGATTGTCGTTGAGAGAATTAAGGAGATAAATCAGTGGATTATAAAAAATGAGAGAAAAACAGTACTTTGTATAAAGGTAGAAATGGGCAAAATATGTTAGTTTATGAGTGTTATACCAATTAGAACGTGAATCCACAACAACTCAGATTAAACTGTAATGACGAATGATAATTAGTTTAAACTATAATTATAAATAAATAATTCAACAGTATATATTTGCCTAGTCGCGCAATTTTTCCCTTCTTGCTTTCCCTCTTTCTTTCCACGTATAATGAAGCCCCATAAGGAACATTTTGGGCCTTTTCAAGTTTGTGGCTTTCTCTATAGTCTTTAGTGTGGAAGTTTTGTTTTAGAAAATAATGTAGTAGTAGCTTTCAGGATTCTCTGTACAAAAATAGTACTCATTCTGTCCATAAAGAATATCAGAGTTTTGAATAAAAAGGTCCAATTCATATAATTTCAATGTGACTTAATTAGGCACCAATTTGTTTAATTGTTGGAACTATAATCCCAAATATTTAGAATAACTACAACAACATACCAAATGTTATCCCTTACTTTGAGCTTTGGGGTAAAGAAGTTATTTTCAACATATCACCAACTAAAAATCTAAATATTTATTTCCAACTTCAAACTCTATATAGTCAAAAGTTTGTAAAAGGTTTGATAAAATTGTCGTAAAACAAAAGGTCAACTCCTTGTATAAGAACAACATTTTAAAGAGGGTGTATATATCAATCACATGCAAGAGTGATATCTTTTTGCACTCATAGCTTTTCGTTTTTTTACCTATCTAGTTTCTGATATCTGATATGAAATTTTGATTAATTCAAATTTGCATCATGTAAGATCAATTAGAAATAGAAACACTTGATACTAAAATTTCTTTTTTATTCTAAAACCTCTAATTAAGAATAAGAAATTATATTTGTATCACACATATCTGAGTGGTACACCAAAATATACTTTGCGTTGTAGTGAGAGCATGAAGTGTGGTGCACATCTAAAGACGATCTAGATTTGTATGTTGTCCATCTCTATACAATTGGCAAAAAGAAGAAAAAAAGTAGAAGAGAAAATGGTTGGGCATGTGACCACTAATTTGTCACTTGAACCACAAAACTCCAAAACCCCATGTGATTCCAATTCATCTGTCACACTCCATTACATTACCTCCATACTTTACCGTGCTACGAATTACTTGAATTGCAGGTCTATCTAAAATAATTTTATTTGCATAAGATAATAATAAGGTCTGTGTACACATCACTCTTCTCAATGAAACACATTTATAATCTCTTTTACATAAATAGAGATGATAATGGAACAGTACGAATTTTAAAATCTTCATAAATTTATGCATATGTGATCCCAGAACCAACCTCGCGGCGTCTCATTGTCATCCCTATATATGTAAAACAATTTAATTCTCTTGTCCACTCGGTATCATTATAATATCTTCAATTATTGTTAGTAGACCAAAGTTAAAAATGTCACCGTCTGTTGACTCAAGTATAGTAACAAGTGGGCCGGGCTATGCAGTAAAGAAGGTCCGATCCAGCCCAATAACTCCTCGTACTTAAGGTGTTTTTATAGGACCCAATATAATTATTATCTATTTATTTCTTAATTATTAATTATTTGCATGCACGCACATCTTGTTTAATGAAGTTAGTCTTCGGTCAAAAGAAAGTTGAACTATCCCTTTCCAATTAGTGTCACACATGCTTTGCAACACCTCACATTACAACTCATCAAACATTACAACAAAAAATAAAATAATGTTTTGAATTATATCTGTTCATGAGTCAAAGATTCTTTTGAAATAATTTCAAACTATATTTGTAGAATTTCGCTGATATGTTATTGTTGTTGAATTTTGTTAGTGCAAATACATAATATATAGTTCGGATATATGCAAAACTAACTCGAATATATTAAATACTAGCTCGAATATATTATAAAATAATTTAGAATTAGAAAAGAAATAAAGGATTTTAGAGGTTTTTAAAAATAAAAAGAAATATTAAAAATTAAAAAAAACATAAAACGTGTATTTCAATAATTTTTCCTACATAATATCCTATCTTGATAAGAAGAAACCATAGATTAAGAGTTCATTAATTACTCTAAAAGAGTATGATTTTAATTGGAAAAGGAAAAAAGAAAAACAAATTTCCAGCCCAAAAAAAATGGTTATCTTACGTACAAAAATTACATACATGGAATAATGCTCTATTTACCAAATTTAGACACTTGGCTTTTTTCCTTTTTCTTTTTTTTTTTTTACCTCGAATTACAAAAATTTGGGGGAGATTGGTAAAAGAGAGGTAAGAATGGTGAATCGTCAAAACGGAACGACGTCGCTGCAGGCAAAATCATCTGAATTGGCGATGGAGTCCTCCGGCCAACAATCGCGAAGCTGCTTCAAAAGCATTTGTGCTTTTCGCTTCGCACGTTCTGTACAATCGCTTTGAACTAACAGCAGCAGCTGAATCAACACGCCAGCGGCGACCGCCTCTTTCTGAGCTTGTTCCGACGCTGAGCAAAGCGATAGCAGTGCTCCGGCGGCGTATTCCGTCGCACGCTCCGATATCTTCAGGATAATTTTCACCAGGAGAGGCACCGTTAGCGCGTGAGATGCTAACGCAGCGCATCCTGATGGAATTCTGGAGAGGAGTTCGATTGTGGCGAGTGCTCTTTCCGCATCGCATTTCTCGAAATCCTGTAGCCTATCGATTAGCGCTTCCACCGCTCCGGCGGTCACCGCTCTTTGTCGGTGTTGCTTTACTAGGCATAAAGCAAATAACGCCTTGATTCCGACTTTCAACGCTCTCGGATACGCCAACGGATAATTCAAAATTCCGACGACTCCTTCGAAGACGTCATCCGCATTGCTGATTTGAGCACGGAGCTCCGAGGATCTCATTCCGGCGACTACAATCTCAATCAAAGCAGCTGAGTTGACTCGGACATCGATGGAAGGATGAAAAAGCATAGCAACCAGGTAACTAACTCGTTCCGGATCGGAAGCGACAAAAACACATTCCGGTTCAGAGAGCGGAAACATGGATAGAATCGCGAGAGACTCGTGATTCAACTCCGATGAGTCCGAATCCATACGGGAGAATACAATCGCCAGAAGAATTTCCCGTGCGTTGTTCGCCGAAATTACAGACCGGTTCTTATCCGAGTCACGAGCTAGTCCTCTGAGTCTCCTCAACGCCGCTACCCTAGAATTCATATGATTCGACTGAGCCGCCGCCTGATTCAGCAACGACCGGACCAACGACGGATCAGCCGGTTGTTTCGGCGTCGGAATCCGCTCAACTCCGAAAGCCCGGTTCGCAACACACCACTCCTGTATAAGGCGGCGAAGAGTATGATTTGGAATAAGAGTGAAATCACTGAGCGGCGCCCTTGTTACCGGACAAGTAATATTTCCGGTGGCGACCCAGGACTCAATGCTTTGGCGGTCGTAAGTTTGACCGGTACAGACGGTGACCGGATCTCGCATAAGCTCTAAGGAGATTGGACAACGAAAATGGTATGGAATCTGAACACCAACATCCAAAGGGTCTAAACTTCCAGGCATGTTTTCTTGACTCTGTTTGATCTTCTTTATCGGGTAGCAGTGAATTGGGTATCAGTAAATGTTTGTTTTATATATATATATATATAAAAATAGATATAGAAAAAGCTAAAACTGAAAGAGAGTCTGCAAATTCTCTTTCACTTTTGTTTGGGAATTTGCTGGGTCTTATACGGAGAGAAAACAGAGGGACATACCCAACAGGCCGTAGGGTTCTTCTCTCTGTTTTGCTCTGTTTTTATTCTGACGAAACTTTGCCATCCCCCACCCCCCAACTCCCCACACGTGTGGTTTTCATTTATTTACTAAGCTGATATTAATTTGTTCATTTAACCATGGTTACGTTTGGTCTCTGGTCAAACCTAATGTCCGACTAAGTGGGACCCACACTCATGCTCAAATCTAACTTCTGTTTACGTCAATTGGCATTATTGATGAAATTTGAATGGTCCAATTCGATTAAGCACAAATACAATACATCATGCATTCATCTATTATTGAACTCATGCCCAAGCACGGACCCACGTAGAACCGAGGGAGTTCAGCTTTTAATGAAAAATCAAACTATTTTTATAATGTTAAAATTATTATTTTTTGTATATATATTAGATATTGAAGTTTTTTGAATTCTTACTATGTTTGAGTTTTTATATTTTGAATTCTTAAGTGAAAATTTTGGCTCTATAGTTGATTATGCAGTGGGATTTTCCCTATACTTTGTGTTCTCTGTTTTGCACCTTTTTAGTTATAGGTAGATATTTAACTCTTTTTTTCTAGGGGTAATTTCGTAAAAAATTATGAACTAAAATAAGTGGTGTTTGGTTATAGAATTCATATATTTTCTACTTTATTTGAAATTTATAAAGTTAGATATGCATTTGTTATATTAGGAAAGAAGAGAGCATTTAATTTGGAGTTTACTAAGAGGGAGTTGGAAAATAAAAGTTTGATTTTAAAAAAAGTGAATACTTCTCCAAACGGCAAAGTATTTACTTATCAGAGATTAATCTATCATAAAGCATTTAATAAAGAAGAAAAAGTATAGGGAATTATTAGAAATTACCAATTTAAAGTATAGGGAATTGCCGAATTGGTGTAATAACATTTTCATATTTTTTTCTGAAAGAATTGAAAAGCGAGAGCTAAAAGTAGCTGCTTGCATATTCTAAAAGGAAAGGTTCAATATTAAATTAAATCTAGAAGTGATATACAAGATATAATAGTATTAAACTCTTTATTTTTTTCGAATTCAATTATTTTTCCTTAGTTAAATGTTAAAAATAATAATTGAATCCTCTTAAAACTCAATTTGAATACATGTCTTGAATGACCAGACAAAATCATTTTGATTTAGTTTTAAGATATGTAAGAAATTCAAATCTTGTTTTGCACTCAAAATCAAATTCAAGTTTGACTAGTCAATACCTTATGATATGGAAATTAAAGTCACTTTCGGTATGTATTGGAGTAAATGCAAATCATCTCAATCGAAAAAACTTCGCACTACTACTACTTTCCCATTATTGTGGTTGTGTCACTTGAATTTCTGATTTTTTATGATGAGCCATAAAATAGTAAATTTATCTATCTATATTGCTTAAAAGAATAATTATGATGGAAAAGATTACCCTTTTGCTTCTTGTGAAAGCTCATTCCAAAAATTGGCATCAAAGTAGACAGTTATTATGAAAGCAATTTTTTGGGAGCATATTCCAATTGCTAGGACTGTGATTCAGTAAAATAGCATCTTCAATATGTCATTTTCTAGTTTCTTGGGGGAACCAAAAGAAATATTAGAGAAATTGGATACTCGATGTGCAAAATTGAGAAGAATAGCAGGAGGGGAGATTTGTCTACTTAGGTGAAAGTCCTCATTAATACCAATGAATTTTGAATTTGTGAAAATTCATGACACCGGTGCAGAGTTCCAAGTTGAGTATAGAGTATCAGTTGTAGTAATAAATTTAATGTTTTTTTTATAAAAAAATAAAGCATTGAAGTCGGAGAGATTTTAAATTTAATAATGAAAGGATAAGCTAAAATATGTTTCGCCAAAGAACAAAAACCAATCCATTCTAATATCTAGCAATTCAAAGCCAAAACTGAGAAAATTGGTTTGGCCTTGTAATTTGTCAATTAAAGCTTTAAGCAGTGCATTGTAGATGCTACGAATTTGGACGAACTTATTAGCTTTGATTAAAATTTTGTAGGTTTGTTTTAAATAAATAATTGAATGTGTTCAACTCAAGTATTGAATTTTGAATCAAATAGCCACCCCCTCTTTTACTCGTATTGTTCATTTTATATTACTTGTTACCTTACAAAATCAAGATAAAAATTTAGTTGTAAATTTTCTATTTTGTCCTTAAATTTAATCCATTTTGAAAGTATAAATATTATTAAGTTTCAAAGGTGTTGATCTATTGTTAATCTTTGATATTGATGAATAATGTAATTAAATAGAGTTGTATTAAAAAGAGTTAAAAGGGGGTATTAGAAAAAAAAAATCCTTCTTATAAATGATTTTAATTTGGGGACACAATGAGTATTTGTCTAAGATGGAAAATTAAAAAAATAGTTTATAACTTAATTACAAATTTACACTCATTATTAACTATATAATCACATTTAATATATATTTCAAATTATTAAATTTATTATTTAAAAACTGATATAATAAAATTATTATTTTATTCATTATGTTTGTCAAGTAAAAATAGACCGAGTGACACATAACATTGAAGTTGAGTTATGGTTCAAATTAGAGTGAATAAAAACTCGAAACTTTTGTCCTTGATTTATAATTAAAAAGGTGAGGCGTAGGTGGTGCTTTACTGTTGATTGGATTTGTATTTTAGGTAGTCAAAGGTCAAAGATGAACAGAGGAATGTGCGGAGGCCAGCTTGTCTTTACCAATCTCTTTATTCGAGTAGATACAACCTCCATTAAACACCCACATATATTTCCTCTATACAACCCACTAACTTCATCTCTCTCCTATTTTTTCCATTGATGTTCGATTATTATGAATTTTAGGAGGATATTTTCATATTTAAGCTCAAATTAAGAGAGGAACAATTTCATCCGTTGCACTGTGTTGGTAGACTATTTTTAATTTATTTTGGTCCTAATATTTTGTGGGATGCTCCATTAAAGGATGGTCCCCATTTTAGAAGTGGGACATTTCAGGAAATGAACAAAAGGATGTTGATCAAGTGGGGGCAGACAACGTAACTATAGGTCCTTGAGGAAAATACCAATTGAGATTTTCTCTGGAAGAAAGTGATCAAATAGAGAATCTTTTTTTTTACTATCCCATCACATGTGTTTCTTTTTTTGGGTTTAAAAATAAGAGAAGATTATTCTATTTGGGTCATTGTCCGGGTCGGGTAAAAATAAAAAAATTCCGGCAGTGACAGTGAAGAGTGGCACGCGTGTGGAGACAGACAGTGCGGTCCACGGAGTCAGGCCAACAGTAGGACCGAGTTTTGTCTGTGGTCAACCAGGCAACCTTGCCGGTACAGCTACACCCCCATGCACGTGCTCTTTCTCCCTTGCACGTGTCACCCAGCTAAGACCCCAGCCCATTTTCTTATCCTCCATTTTGTAACACACAATATTGATAAGAGGAGAGAAAAATGAGAGGGGATTACAATATAGAGAATCGAATCCAGATCAATAAGATGAGAGTTTAAGTAGTTAATTAATTAAATTATTAAGACTTTCATAAATTTAATTTAATAGATTACCTCGTCCACTTAAATTGGTTCACTTTATCAGATATGTGCCTAACCTATAAGTCCTTTAACACTCATACTTGTAAATTTAGAATTGAATATTTGTTGAAAATTGATCAGTATATTTTGTTTGTGTTTGATCAAACTAATGGATAATACATGCTAAACAAACATTGCTAGAATTTAACGTAATACTAGTCAAATTTATGTCAAATTCTGACAAAGTGAAGAGTATTATTGAATCATCATTATTTTATAAGAACTATAGTTATGGATAAACATATAGTTTAGTAATAGAAATGGAGGAAGATAATAATGAACGTGTACGCAAGGTACATCCACACGTGAGTGTAAGATCGATCAAAGAGGATATAGCATGGAACGTACTTTATTTTTATTGATTATAAAAGTACAATATAAACTTGAAGTTTCCCAGAAGGGGTTAGTCAACATTCATCCCCTGGTATTGGTCCTGGTCCAGTTCCAGTTCAAATGTTCAATGCAGCTGGCACTGTAGTCCATGCAACAACCATGTGTAATTTATGAAAAACAATGGTACCAATAAAAACTGTGCCAGTCAAAAACGCTGCCTATCTGCTATACCTAAAAATATTATATTGTACTTATTTCTGACATATTAGTAATCAAATTTTGATAGCTCCTTAGCTTCCAAAAGTTTCAATTCCTTTACTCTTGTACCTGAGGTACAAATTCGAGATACCCACATTTTTCTTAAATTTTTTTTTAAAAAATAAATCCATAGTTTCACGAGCTACCTACCACTTCACCAAAACAAATGCCGGTTAAGCCAAATACAATGAAACTACCTAATATTTTTGCTTCCGGGGTGATTTGTACTTAAGACCACAGTCCACACACTTGAGTATATTTTTATCACTATTTCTTTGGCTAGAATTATTAAAACAAGCCCTTAGATTTTATTTTTTTGACAAACTTGTCGGGAATATATGGCCAATAATTGTTAATATACTCTGGAGCTAAAATTATGTTACTGTGGGCATATCTAATTAAAGTTAATTAATTTTGAGAGCTTTGTCTTTTTCGTTGTAATTTTGTTTTGTTTTTTTTATTAATTTTCAGACTGAATGATGATGTCTATTTGAAGCAATAGAATCTATCAATAATGATGTATCACAGTTTTAAATTACTTGTCAATTAGAGTTCTTTATTTTAATGAGAAAAATTGGGTAGAGAATTCAAACAATGGTTAGTTAGGAAAAATAATTCCTTTTACTTTTAATCTTAAGGAATCCAATCGTACAGTAAAGTAATAAAAATCGTTATCCATATTAAGTTGAGCAAGAGTGTAAAGTAGCATAAGGACAAGTTTGATTTTAGTGTAACATGGATTAATATTTTTTTATAGAATAATTTGCTGTCAAAGCACCTTTAGTAGAGCTAATAGAAAAGCTACTAAGTGAAAAGACTGGTTAAGAATTATGTATGTTATGAGTGGTGACTTGGCTTGGAATGTCAAATCTTTTATAACAGTTAAAAAATAAAAAATGGAAGGTGCAGGGTTAAAGGGGCATTTCATCAAATGAAAAATTGACGTGGTTCCCAACATGTTTTGTTTCATATCCGTTTGATCGATTAAATTAAAATTCACACATTATAGAATCTATTTTCAAGTGCAACACCCTTAGGTTTTTTTTCCGTTGCAAGAGCTCGAATCCAAAACATTTGTTTAAGGATGAAACAATCTTGCACCATCCCTTTAGGAAGTTCTCTTCTCTAATTTTGAAACATAATTAATTGTGTCACTAGCTTGATTCCTACAAAGGAGGAAATTGGGGCATCAACTTTTTATTGTGAAGATGCTTCATTTAGGTTTAGTGGATGAATATGGGAGGGTTATTGGCCACACTATATACTGCTTGATGATAGAGACAATTTAATTCATTGTATCCTTAGAAAATGTTTGGTATAAAATCAAGTACGTAATTATTACCTATATACAACACAAATATATAGGTAAGTTCACTTTTTTAAACTCGAGTCATGTTACGTTCATACACTCAATATCTTTGACTCGAATTATATGATGATGATAGCAAATTCTTAAGTATGTATATTTCATCAACCAAGTATGCACGCATCATCATTACAATAGAACAACGTCAGAGTGTAACAATTCTCTTTCATTCAATAGTTATTAGTCTTGTTTAATTCAAAGTAAATTTGTTAAGAAGTTCAACATCAATAGAGGGGTGGAAAAATGATCTCCGTGTATGAACAAACTTCCCCTTATAACTGTGTTCAAACATTACTCTTATTTTCTAAAGATAAAGATATTATTTTCAATAGATCCACGACTGGAGAAACAAAAATGATTATGATACATTCTTTGTCTTGCAAGGTGGGGTGGAGGATATGGAGGGGATGGATAGTGGTTGTGAAAGATTGAATTTTAGGGAAGCTTCTGAGTCACTTTGTTTTAAGAATGATATTCTATTGGGTAATTGAGAAGAGAGTCAAAATATAAAGATAATTGTGTTTTTTTTTAGAGTGAAAAAGAGGCAAAGCCTAGTTGTCTTTGTGATTCGACCTACGTTTTGCAATCTTTGGTGGTGGTGGTCCAAATTTTTATTTTATTTTTGGTTATTATTACTATAATTATTCTAAATTATTGAGTGTCCACGTGTTCCATCTAATAATCTGCCACGTTTCATATAAATCTTAAAATCTTTTTTGTTGTTGTTAAATTCAATATCTCAAATATGATGTGGTAGCCCTTTGCCTCAATCAGTATTGTGACGTTTAACTTTATTGCAACTTTTGTTTGCTTGTTTTACTTTAGACTATTAAAATTATTTTTCTCCACTACAAAAATCAAATTATTAAAATATATTTGATTGAAATAATTCTAATCAGACAAAGAGGAGTTCTTATCCGAACAACCTATTTCAACCGAGAAGTTAGTACAGTCGGAATGATAAATAACGCTTCATCTTTAATCAATAATAAGACTTAGATATTAAAAATTAAATTATAAAACATTTTATTTTTTAAAGTAAAATATTTCAAATATGAAGCTGAATTAATCGAATTTGATATTAAAGTTAAAAAGTGTTGAAACTAGGGCAAGCCATGCGGTCAAACCTATCTAAAGAATCTGTGCAAACACTATAATTTTAGTGTGAAAATTTGTGCTCCGTAAAAAGTGGGGATAACTTTACTGGCAAAGCAATCTAATGTCATGAATTCCTAAAATCTTCATTTACAAGTTGACAATATAATACTATACTCTATAAATTCAACTTTCTCAAAATCATGCGCCCTAAAAGCAAGCATATAATTAAACCCAACATGCTACTGATAACAGTAACAAAATACCCATAATATATATTCCCTCCGTTCACTTATACATGTTTGCTACACTAAAAATAGATGTTTATAATTACTAAATTACTCAAATGATAATTTATCACTTAGTTCATAATTAATTTACTCTTATTATTAACTTTATACTGTCATTTCCTAATGTATTTTCAAAGCAATGAATTTCTTTAATATATTCAAATGATGCTATAGTAAATTAATTATCATTCTATTTATTTGGTTTTTAAATAGTCAATTTGGACGAGTAATACTCCCCCTCCGTTCATCTTTACTTGTCCATCCTACTATTTTGAGATGTTCAAAAATACTTGTTCAGTTTATAAAACCAATGAATAATTTACTGTGTTGAGTTTATTTTACTCTTGCTATTAAGTACTCCTTCTGTCCCTAATTACTTGTCAACTTTTTCTTTTATAATTGTCCCTAATTACTTGTCCATTTTGATAAATCAAGAAAGGACAAAAAACTTTTACCTATTATATCCTCAATTAATTACTTTGAAAAAGGTAGAACTTTTTGAAAATCTTAAATTTTTAATTCATCCACTTATTAATTAATAGGGGTAAAATGGTAAACTCTCTATGTCGATAATTGTTTTCTTAATAGGTGTGTCAATTCAAAAGTGGACAAGTAATTAGGGACAGAGGGAGTACTATTCATTTGAATGTTTGATGACTTATATTTAATAAGGGTGATTTGGTAAAATTACTCATATCATCTACTGCTTTTTAATTCATGTATCAAGTCAATAGTGAACAATTATTGTTTGACATATAGAGTAAAAATGGACTTAGGGAGTATAAACTAGATATCTTTTGGATTAGATAGAATTGAGTATTCTATTTTCGAATAAATTGAGAAAAGTATATGTAGTAGACATTCTTTCTCCACTATGAATTTGTGTGGGCAACTGTAATTCCCACTTTGTGACGTAATTGTAAACCAATTCAACAATTTTAGTATACTAATGGATAATATTGATTCTTTGTCCAATCAATATGTTTTAGAATACTATTAATTGTGGAGATATGACATGTTTATTCCGATATATGTACGATTGAAATTATAAAATTGTGTGGCAAAAGGGGTAAAATAAACAATATTTGTCTTCTTGTGAAACTTGGTCATTTTTTCTATTAAGATACATTAGTGAGTTAAATTCCTTAGAGTTTTATGATTCCCCTCATGCTAAACCAAATTATATTTAACACACACTCATAGTAGTGCAAGAAACTTTTACTTTATTCGTGTACTTTATCTCACTATAGCCGTGAAGTATTTTATTTTTCAGATTACTAATTTCACTTTATAATAGTATATAAATTATTGATGATCGTGTAGAAATAAAAATCATTATAAAAAAAATCCTACTCCTCCAAGAAAAGTGTTGGCAACAACATAAAGTAAGATGCGCATGTAGTTGTTGTGTAAGTTCAAACATTTACATATAAAAGAGAAAAATTCACCTTTAATAACTACGTCTCTGTTAGACAACATGTTGAATGGTCAAGATTAAAAATTTATCCTTTTATAACCAAGTAAATAATGTAGTTTATGTCCTCATCAAGTAATAACTTTATATTGAGTTAATAACTACTCCAGTAGATACTATTGTTCGATTAGAATTTTGCTATTACTTTATTACCTATGTGTGAACAATAATGCTAACTAAAGTCAATATCGAGTCATTCACCACACTTATTTTTTTATATATATATACATAGTCCTTTCCTTACTTTTATTATTCCTCTCTTTCTTCATCAAATGTATTTTTTTAAGATGTAACTTGTATATAATTTAATTATCAAGATAAAGATATGAAAGTAAAGTATAGTTTAGAATAAAAATAGGAATATTCTTTTAATTATGTCACGACGCATGCAACATATTCTCCTCACAGGATAATATCTTCACCCTACCAACCTACAAACTCTGATCATCTTAATATCTTACTAGTACATAATTAACTTTTTCAGGATTAATTAATTGCTGCAGAGGGTTAAATTTAGTTTCCTGCAGGCAATACATATCATTAAGACATTAAACTTAGAAATTCGTGAGATTATAGCCAATGGCGGTGCCTTGAGCCACTAAATCTTTTGTATTCTACTATTCCTTAAAGGATAACCTTTTTACTTTATTTTACTAACTAAATACAAGTAGCTTGTTAGCATTTTGGAGTTTACCTACCTTTCATATTCATTCATACTACGTGGAAGTCTGTAATTAAGTTAAATACATCATTACTTTGATATAAATATCCGGTATGAGTAAATACTTTTTATTTGTAGTGTTACTTGCACATAAATAATGGGCCTAGTAGATCTTCTATATTTGGACCATGTTTAAACTGTTAGCTCCTCATTAAATGGATGATGCTTCAGCCCACTTCGGATGTGAAAAATATAGAAGAATATTGTGGAATTCAGAGTAATTATTCGTAGGAAATCCTCTGATAGAATAATTTCAAACATATTCTACAAGTTTCACCAACATATCGTCTAGACTTGTGCAATTTCATTCTTGCATTAGTCTAATTATGAAGGGTGACATTAGCCCCATAACTGGATGAGTGGCTGGTTGAAGGGTTAGCAGTTTATTTTTTGTCTTCACTTTCACTTTTGTTGTTGAGTAAGAAACTTCAAATAATGAGTTTTCTTTTCCATTCATATACCTAACAAAGACATGGGCCAAACGTTGAACACTCTTTTGTCTGGACTAAATCTAATAAATTCTCAAATTGGGCATCAATGTGTCATCAGTCATGTGTGGGATGGGATATGTTGCTATTATTTCCCCATCTTCTTGTTTTGTGCTCATGATGTCTTACGCTAATCAGGTATACTCAAATTCCACAACATGCTCATGTTACGTGCAAGCAACTTTAAAAGGAGTATTTTCGGAACTGACTCAGGCGACAAGATTCCTCTTACTTTCTCAAATTTTCCAATATCTGTAAACTTCAAACTATCCCATACTTACAAGTCAAGGATGCCACAAATTTGGAACAAATAAGAATAATAGTGAAGAATAAAATAACATATCAAATACAAGGAACAATTAAAAAGTTCAAAGAGGATAGACCATACCAGAATCAGTTACATTTCACCAAGTTCTTTCCATATACAAGTACCTGTGGCAATATAAGCTAAACTAACTTCACATCAGCTTTACAATTGATCCACACACCAATCAGACTCCTTAGCTCCAAGTTTCTAAAATCCAAAAGTACGTCAGAAGATTAACTATTGCTAATTTGTTTGTCTGGTTGTAGTCATAATCACCTACTATGCTTTCAGTAAAATCTAATCCTTAATCCTTGTGAAGCAAATATGAACTTGTGTAGGCTGTTGTCTCAATTACAATAAGAAAAAAGATACTAATGTTGTTCCCAACAACCATTGCAGCTTTGGTTGGAAATTCAAATTTGAAAAGCTTGTTTCATTTTTAGCTGCAGCAGCTGGTGTTTTTGGAGAAATGCTTGGTTCAGGCAGATCACATGCTCCAAAAGTCATATTCTCCTACATATAGAATTAAAGGCACCCAAAATGTCACAAAGTTGCATGTTTTGAATCCTAAAAAATACTATTTATGGCCTCAAAGTGGACTAGTGGAAACAAAGTTTAATAAGTAGCTCATTTGTACCTTGCAGGAAGCAATGTTTGCACACCCGCATACTAGATGTCCATTTGCCAAGTCTACAGCCTCAGGGGCTCCACCTCCATCACTTCTCTGCAAAGTCCACAATCAGTAAAATTAGTCGAAGAGAGAAGCAAATCTTATTAAAGACTCATTTCATAGATAGTCAGTTCAAACAAAAAGCATACCCTGTAAAAATCAACAGCAATGAAGTTAGGCCACCTTTTACCAGCAGCTTCATGGCATGTGTTCATCATGTCAATGAGTGGGGCTGAATTATGCTTGCAAGCTTGAGCAAAATCTGGGGCATCAGTAAAGTAGTTCATAAGGACTAACGACTTTGACTTAGTGTTCATAGAAGATGATTCTGCACGATTTGGACAAGAACCAGGTTTCATGCCACCATTTCCATCTGCAAATCCGAAGCCCTTGTATTTGAGAGTATGTTTTATCATTTTCCTCCAAAGGAATTTTAAGAGACCTAAAAATTTGATTTTAGAGATAAGCTAAAGACGAACTCACATTGGTTTTCTACCAAGTATCTCCACTCATAGGCAATGCCTTCTGAAGATTCTTTGGCAGACTTAGATGTGAAGACAACCAATCGCTGATTGTGCTGAACCATATCATCTACAGTTGGCCATTCTCCACCAGTTTTAGGCATCCGAGAAACTGGAAACCAGAATTTTCTAAGCCCAGCCGCATCAAACACCTTGTTTAGGCCATTCGGCGATGTAACATAATCCTCAATTATAATTGTAACAATTTCTGATGGGTTTGCTTCAAGAAACACTCCTATCTCCCTCAAGACATTGACTGCAGTTTGCTGACAGAAAAATTCCACATCAGTTTCAAAAGAAAGTAACTTTAAGTGATAAGAATCTAGAAATGTTGTAAACCAATGAGAAAATAGTCAATTTTTCTCCATTTTCCATCAAATTTATTACTGTAATGACAAGTAAAACAGGGAAAAAAATGAATTATATCCTCTTTTCCCTAAAGCTGCTAAGGATGAGAATGCCTCATATGCCAAAACAATGAACATCTGCAAACCTGTAAACATGCCAAAGTGTCGAAGTTATTAAGTATTACATCACTGGTTCATGAAAACTTACAAAAGCAGTATAATTGTAACATTTTGCTCCAAATGAGTGACATAGCCAGATGTCATTGTCGAAGTCATACATATCAAGCATTAAACCTCTTACACCATTCTGCGCCAATTCATGTCAAAAAGCTCATCAGTATCCATATATACAAGTAATTTGAAAACCTGTCAGAGCTACCAGTTCATGTCTTCCTAAATCGCAATTTCCGAACATTTTAATAGGGAAACAGAGAATAATAAAAAGTAGGTATTGCGGAATTGACTGGTGTTTTACCTTTTCTCTGTGAAAACCAATTTCTCCAAAATGTTATGATACTTTTAGCGTTCATACAAGTCATCTAACACTAAGAATCAAGTCAAGAGAAAGGTTAAAATAAATATACTATGACGCAGAAAGGTTTTTTACAGTCCTTTCCAAGCCCAGAGGCTTACAGTATGAAAGCTTAACTCAAGAGTTTGTTTCATCTCTTTTTCCTATAGGTTCTCATAGTTGCAAACTTAAGGTGCTTGTATTCCTCAATGTCCTAGTGATGGTTAACCTCAAGGAGATGAATATCTGAGTCTCAGCTCACCTAATTGGACAAGACAACAATTGCTAGTTTAGTGGTGTACGTGTACAATAAAAATCAGTGGAATAGTTTGAGATACACAAACCCCTGTAATCAATCTTTTAAGTGTTGGGAAAGGAAGGGATGGCAGTCTTTATTATATCCTTAATTAGACATTAGCACCAATTCTACTTCAAAGGATAGTGTAAGTAAGCCATCCCCACCACACCCCTACCCCTATGTCCTAACTCATTCATTGTATTGTTTGTCTAGATTATAAACAATGCTTGGGAAAATACTTTTTATTTACTTACCAAACACAAAGAAATAAGTAAGAAAAATACCTTTTTTACTTCATGCCAAACACACCCTAAATGTTAAAATCGTAGTACCAGGTACCCGAAATAGGTGAAGATTATATCAAAAGATTCAAATGTTGATGGTTCTAAAGTATGTAAAATCCTAGTGGCTTATTGACATGAACATATATCTTTAGTCCTATACATATTACAGATAATTGGTAGGTAAAATCATAATATGAAAGGTAAGGATGAAAGTTATAGTACTACTATGCAGGTATGGGGTAAGATGAGGATTGATAGTTTAGTACCCACAGTGTGTATAGGTAAAGTAAAAATTATTCAGTATCCTATTCATATTCATCCCTAGATAAATGGTTTTGAATAGTATTAATTTAGGGACTAAGGGTGTTCTGAAAAATATTTATGAGCCAAGAAAACCTAGTTGATAGCTCTGCTGGAGTAAATACAAGTCCAACCAGAACTCAGAAGCTAAAAGATCAACCCTTAAACCCTGGCACTTTAATTGAAATAATGACACTTGTCTGCTGCATTAAGCCATCAGATTTCTTCTGGAGCAATTCCAACTACTTTAACTTAAAGAGAACCCTCACCCCCATTATCAGAAAATGAAGCTTTCCAACGCAATTTTTACCAGATTGCAGAAACAGGTGACAGATTAATCCTTTGCAAAACAAAACAGTAGTCTGGAGGGCCAAAAACTACTTAAAATATTAGCAATAGCTGCTAATAATAATTCATAAAGTCTGATATAATAAACCATAAACTATACACAGAAAAGGAATCTATCTGCTGACATTCCTTCAAATCCGACACACTTCTAGCCCATACCTAACGTTGCATATTATAATAAAGTCCACGTACTAAAGTGCATAGAAACACAAAAATCAACAAGAGTCAGCAACAGCTAACAACTACAAGGCTGACTAACTCAACTTTAAACCTTCTCCATGTGCCAGGCATAGACATTAAAGTAATATAAAATAATAAAGGTAATAACAATAACAGTAATAGTAATACCATGAACTTTCATATAGAATAGGAGTAATATATAATTCTCAATCCAGTTCACAGTTTCTCATAATTGATTCAAAGGACTGTTTCGCCCAATAGATTAACTAACATCCTTTTGTTTGAATGATGTTTGACATCCTCCTTTGTTTTTTAGTACTTGGTTTTGGCATCATAGGAAAAAGAGCTAAACGCTTGTGATCTCTATATTTTTGAAGTGTTGAAGAAAGAGATCACGGAGGTGTAAACTTACATTTAGCTGTTCAGTGATGGTGTCCTGCTGATTCATTGGAGCTAATATTACACCTCCTGTCCCGGACTTCGCTTTCAATTTGGCAAAAGAATTGTGAGTCGTCAGCCAGGAGTACCGATTAAACGGCAATCCTTTCACCTACGATTATTCAAACATTTAACAGTTTAACTTCAACAACACATCAGGCCGCTAGCAAATATGACATTTATAGAAAATCCAGGGACGTATACATCTACCTACAATACAAGTAATCTGAAAAAAATCACAAACTGTAGGAAAATGCACCTTCGAAAGAGGATTGACCGGTTGAAGTCTAGTACAACGCGGACGGACATTGCCATTTGCGAGGCAAGTCTCACAATGTAATCCTGAATCACAACTTCCATTGGCTACACAACTTTGTCCTTCCTATCACCAGAAGAACAAAACATAAATACAATCGACAAAAGGCATCGGCGTTTGCTTCAACAAAAACAGTGAGCACGAAGATGAAGTAGTAATCACTTACCTTAAGAGCTTCACAACAAGCAAACAGAAGAGTAACCGCAACAAACAGAGTAACCGTAAACTTAAAATTCATAGCGAAATTCAAGCTCTGCAATGGAACATTCGTACAAATTAGGGCTCAGATCACATACAATAAGAACCAATCGCGCAATTAATCTCAGAAATCTCATGCATAGCAATTACTCTCTCCAGTCTCTGTGACACACTTAAACAAACACATAAATATACGATATCATAAGAATCGGCTTGCACAAGTACCTTTATCAATGGCGTCGATTGAAGAATCAGTTGGCCATTTTGAAGGGAAAAACTGCGTGAGTAAAGGAAAAGAAAGAGAAGAAATGAAGAAGTAACTGCAGTGTGTGGGGGACCTATGCCTCTGTGATTAGATAATGCCGCGCCAACAACTTCATATCTCAGCGGTTTTTCCATTTTATTTTTTTATATCCTTTTTCTTTTTTCAATTTTTTTTCATTCTAGACGATGTTCGGTACCCATTTTAAAGTTAGACTAAATTCGAATTCACCCCCAAAAAATTCACATTACCAGTAAAGTGCTCAGTAACAAAGACACTCCATACTCAAGAGTTGAGACACTCAATCTGAAACCTCTCATTAAAAATGAAATTCAACTAATTTTTTTATAAAAATCTTTCATTTGTTTTAATTTACGTGACACTTTTCATTTTTCGAGAGTTAAACAATTTAAGTTTGATCAAAAATTTGCGCATGGAACCTTCAATTTTTTTGAAATGAAATTTATATATTTGTAAACTAAGTAAAAAGTATCACAAATATTGATAATTTAAAATATTTAAAAAATGTATGAATAATTATGATCAAATATAAACTTGTTTGGATTTTAAAATTTTAAAAATATCACATAAAATGAGAATGATGGAGTGATAATTAAATAAAGCATGTGAACATTTCTGTCGTAGGTAAATGTGTACGCAAAACATTCATTGCCTTTAAACGTAAGTATTTGTCATACAAGTAGCACTAGTTGATTTTATTGCGCAGTAATTGAAGATTCTGAATTACTCGTTGTTCCATATTATGATGAATCATAAAAAATATACATAAAATGAATGATTTTACTATTTTACACTTTTATCTATTAAATAATTCCTTCATCTCACGTTAGTTGATCATTTTTCTTTTATACACTTATTAAAAAAAATATTTCACTAATTCACCCCTAAAAAACTTCTTATGAATTTTATAAACAAATGTGAATAGTATTAAAATGAATTAATTGCAATGGATAATATAGAAAAAATTTAATTAATGTTTTCTTGATTTAGTAAAGTGGACAACTACTCCCTCTATACGT
Source organism: Solanum tuberosum (assembly GCF_000226075.1). Taxonomy (NCBI): domain Eukaryota; kingdom Viridiplantae; phylum Streptophyta; class Magnoliopsida; order Solanales; family Solanaceae; genus Solanum; species Solanum tuberosum. The sequence continues at coordinate 1,019,083 of NW_006239002.1, forward strand.
TTTTACTGTTTGACTTGACACAAAAATTAAAAAATAATTATTGATATAAATATTTTACCATACTATTCCTATTAATGTTAAGGGTAAAACATTTGTGGTTGACTTATCGGTCACGGTTCGATTTTGAGCACCCCTAATGAAAAGTGACAAGTTAAAATGAAAATATACTTTAAAATTAAGTGATGAATAAAAATGAACGGAGGGAGTAATATGAGACAATTATTTTTAAAAAGATGATCAACTAATATGAGACGGAGGAAGTACCAAATATGCCTCAAAGTTAACAACCCTCGGTCCAACAATAGTTGTCCGCTATGGACTTTACACACTTTTTAAGAAACTATAAATAGAAGAGTAATTTTACTATATCACTCTTTACAAGAGTAATAAACACCATGTCTTAAAAAATACAATAGGGAAACGACTATAATTAATGACAATGGTAAATTAGGAACCAAGTGTAAAATTAGTCATTGATTTCATAAAGTGAAGTATTGTTGAACATTCCAAAATAATATTATGGACAAATATTGTTGGACGGGATTTATGTAGTTTGTCTTCTTTTTTTTTTTTTTACCTATTATACCCTCAATTTATTAACATTAAGCTAATTCCTTTGAAAAATATAGTGAATAAGAATATTTGAGATCCTATCAATTAATAAATGTAAAATGGTAAACTTATTATAAAAATTAATATTTTCTTAATAGATGTAATGTGCCAAATTAAAAATTTGACAAGTAAAAAATTGTTAGAAGAAATATATTTGTTAGAGAATTGGACGTTCCAATCATACTAGATAACTACTTAAATCATTATTTCATAACAATAAACTTGGCTTGACAGAAAAGTATGAAAATTTTATCCTTTTTTTTTGTTTGCCTTCTTCCTTTCTTAGAAATATACATGCGCAAGCTTTTAAGCAAAGTGTTGTGGTTGGGAAAACTTCTTAAATTGGATAACATTAGCCTTTTTTGTTCTAGTATAATAAAATGTTTTCTTTAATTACTTTTTTGTCCTTCAATTCAGAGCTTCTTTTATATTGTCACAAAAATACAAATATTTTTATCATTTAAGATTGATGTCAAATATGTAAATTAGATTTTACGTATTATTGCTCTTATTTAAAATCTAAAAGTGCAAAACATATTTGATCAGATCTGATGATCTTTTAACTTTTGGCCTTCCAAATTTTAAGTAAAACATAGGTGGCTAAAAATATCAAGACATTCAAATAATAAAATAATTTTTCATTCAATATAAATTTATATGTATGTATCATAATATACTACAAGTTATGTCTTACAAGGCATAACAAGTAATGTCGTACTACATAAAACGAGGAGACAAAAATTAGGGGACAAACAACACTAATTTCAATATAGTTTATGAGAAAATTACTTTCTTTCACGCGAGTTTTTAATAATACACATCTTAACAAAATTCAAACTTTCGAATACATGTATTTTCAATGTCCAGATTCATGTATTTCAGATACAAAAGATCAAAATTAGGTGTAATTTATTTTAGATATACTATACTAAAGTGGAGTCATGTGTATTTGACTCTCTAAATCGCCTCTCTCATATTTTCCCTTGTATCTACATTTCAGGGTGTATCTGGCATTCTTGATAGATGTATCTAATGTGATTTGTATGTATTTGAGATACACAAACTCTCTCGTTCGCTTCCCTTCCTAAAAATATGTATTATAGAGTATATTTGGTAAGCAAAAATGCGTGTATCTAGGTGTATTTGACTTAAAATTTATCATAAAATTATTAATTAGTAAGACAATATATAATTTTTATAAATATTTATGTAATTGGATAGTTTTTCGCAATTAAAGTCACCCCAAATTTGTGCAAAAACTTGTTTCTTCTTCATATATAAGCCCACGGCCTTGTTTGTTTAGTGGGCTGGACCGACCTTATTTACTGACTTGCCCCGCCAATAGAATTGGGCTTTAAATTGGTCCGGCTGTACCGAGCTTTGCTGCCCCACAAGTAATTTTATTTTATTTTCGAGAAAAATTTAGAAATAGCATACACAATAAACATAATAAGACTCTATAACTATAATGTCAATAATTGTGCTCCGTAGCTATAAATTATAGTTTCGTTTGTTATGGAAACTGTGGTTTGTATATTTCTGCCCGTTTGTATCTTTTGTTTGTGAATATACAAATAAGGTAAGTATATACAAATTCTGTATTTATATATTTAGGAATATTTCAGAACCCCATTTAAGTATTTCGTTTGCCAATATACAACTAGCTACGATAAACATTTACAAAATTCTGAATTTATACAATCAGACGAATAACAAGAATAAAGGAAACTACAGCCGAAAATTACAATTTTTCTTAAACCGTAGCTATGGTTACTAATATACGCTAAATGTTTTCTATTATGCATAATTTTCCCTTTTTTTATTTAAAAGTATTTAAATCACACTAAAAGAAGAAAAAACAAAAAATGAGAAAAGTTGTAGAAAAGGTATAAAGAACCCGTGGCCTAACAACTTTTGTCTGGTTGTGTACAACACTCTATTATTCTCTCAAGCAAGAATCTGCTGCCTTATTTATGAACCCCACCTTTTTATCCTCTTGTAAAAAAAATTACAAATAAAAATATTCTCTCATGGATTTGCCTTGGTAATCATTTTTTTTACACGTGTTTCTTCAATTTACACACCTCAAACACCATTATTTTCAATGCACATTAAGCAACAAATCTGTGACTTTAGTATACTCTCTCTATTTCAATTTACGTGATATTATTTTACTATACATAAATTTTAAAAAGAGACTTCTAAAAGTATAAAGTAAATCTCGAACATTGCTACGGCTATAGAAAAGAGTATCATCAATTTGCATATGTTAAACGCATGGTAAGAAATATCTATTGATGTTTACTCACACCTATTTATAATAAAATAAATATTTCATGTACACATAGTGTCCTAACAAATTGTTGATAAAATATGAAAGCAGCAAATTTCAAAAATTAGATCAAAATGCTTTAAAATTCATTGTAATTTTTTTTAGTCAAAGAAAGAAAAATAAAATTAACCTAATTTACCTCAATTTGTAACTAATTACCTCTCTAAAATTAAAATTAATGAAAATGCATACGTACCATTTTTTTTTTTAATTTCTTCGTGTGATGTAATAAAGTGTGGGGAGACTTTGTTTTGTAAGTCATTTACACATATTTTTTTTAGTTTTATAAGAATTTTTTAATTTTATACCTAAGAAATTTGATTTTATTTATTATTATTCAATTTATAAGCGGACGGACGTGAGGTGAGGGTGCATTTTATTTTGAGGACTAGAAAGATCTACTTTGACAGTGATTTTGTCAAATGGACTTTTATTACGATATTACCCTTACACTTATGGCTTGGATTGTACTGCATTTATTAAATATAAAAATATAAAAAATATCGGTGCAGATTTACTGACTTTGACAAATCAAAATACTACAAAAACAAATACTGTATATACCATTTTAGATGGAACAAGTCACCAATTGTTCATTTTTCGAAAATGACATTGTTCTGGACATATAACACTTTTATTAAAGAAAATTATACCGTGTAAATAAAGTATTTCTATTTTTAATTATATTTAACTTGTTAAATTATCCTAAAATAAGAAAATTGTAATATAAGTGGTAGAAATGATTAAAAATTGTTTTGAATCATTGGTTGAACTACTAGGTATGACTTATCTTTTTATATTCTGTATAGTAATAAATATTATCTTAAAAATATTTGTAGACAAATATTATAAAAAGTAAAGATAAAGGGGGTAAGAGATTGTAGCGTAATTGCGGTGAAACAGGACGAAGATGAATTGTATAAGTTGTATTATCACAAAAGAATAATATTAAAACACTTAAAATGTAATATGTGTGAGTTTTTTTTATTTAATCCTTGCCTAGTAGCTCCAACCTTTTTGGCTCCTTTGATAATTTAAACTTACAATATTAAAGATTGAAAGTGAAAAAATATTTATTATCGGAGCAACTCATCTCGTCCGTATGTATGAGCTAATGTTGTCGAGACATGGAAAAAATAGAAGGAAAATGTTAAAAAGTGGGGACTGTGGGGGGTCTATACAAGGTCTTGAGTCAGTCAAAAGCGGCAGTGGCTGCTCCTCCTAGGACTCTGCTCAGTTTCAATTGTTTCTAATTTTTTCCTAAAATAAGCTAAGGCAATTTACCACTCTTCAATCATATCTGCATCTGTTCTATATTGGTATTGAGGTTCTGCCATGACATTGTACGGACAAGCCATCTTTCTGGGTTTCTTGATCTTTCTTGAAATGCACCTTTTATCAACAACAACTGCTGCTTCAGGTATTACATCTTTTGTGCCTTCAATTACATCTTGTTTTGGGAGCTTCCCATTTTGTTGTTCAACAGTTTTGAGTTATATTCTATCTTGAGTTTGAGGTAAAGGAGAAAAAGATGACATTTTTAAAATTGTAATTTGGGCTTATTTATGAGTGTTTGATGATAGAAGTTATAGTGAGCTTGAAAAGCTGAAGCTGCTTTTATTTTCTTGAAAATCTTATGGGTGTTTGTCTTGTACTTGGTTTTGATGTGTTTGGGGTTCATGAGAATTTAAGAGGGAAGTGGAAGAAGAAAGGTATTTATGGAAATGTGATTAATGTGCCTGCGTGACTATAAAGACCTGCCAATTTTCAGTGACAATGTGCTTTTTGTTTTGTTGGAATTTGGAAATGTGTATGAAAGCTTGCCAATGTCAGTGGTGAAGCTCATACTAATCCAATTTATGTTTGCTTGTAAGTTTCATAACATTCAAATTCAATACGACAGCTATTCATAGTTCAGTTTTAATATTGCTATAAGCATTACTTCATTTAACGATGGTGTTACTGCACGATGTATTGATGTTTCTTTTGGAGTTTCCGCTATACAATAACAGTGTAAATAATTTATATTTATCAGTGCAATTGATGGAAAGTACAATCAAACTTGTCCTGTCTGAAGTCTAATGGTCCAAGTTTTCATCTGTAGTCTAGGTGTACAAGATCAATGTCCGTACAATTCGCTGTTAATTCTTAAAATTGGAGATATTCAGGTTGATACCCCTCCCCAAACACCCACACGTAAATAGCTTTGAGCTCTTGCTTTCCACAAAACTGAGCTTATACAAAATACAGGTACTTTTAACATGTTGCATCTAAGTAGTTCTTCAAAGTCTTTTTATCTGTATATTACTGCTAATATCATTGCTGTTGTAATCTATAAGTTGGTTGCTTCCCTTTTATATTTTTCTCGGTGTGTGTGGTGTGGTGGGGTTCATTTAGGGAGTGTATTGTAAAAGGAAGTAGAACTGGTGTAGTGCAGAAACATTTCTCAATGAATTGAGATCTGAACAATGACTATCTATATTTTCTTCTACACATGCAGTGTGCCCCTTAGACATGACTGGATCCAACTATACTCTGACTGCCTCAATCTGCTCCAACAAAGAAGAAAGAGGAAAGTGTTGCCGCTACATTAATGCCTTGGTTGCAATTTCTGTTGCTCGATATGCAAATGCAACAAGCAACCTGGGGGTTAATGCTGACACATCACAGATTTGCCTAGACAAAATAGCAGAAATTTTCCAATTCCATGGAGTCAACAGAAACGCAACAGTGTTGTGTGGGTTTGGAACAAAAATTCCTGTCAACTATGATTGCCAAGGTCGAACAACTGTAACTCAGATGATTCAATCTCCACAATTTTCAAGTGTTACTAAAACCTGCCAAGTCCCTCTCTCGGGGGAAAGTGAATGCAGAAAATGCCTCAATGCTGGCATCTTGTATCTCCGCAATCTAGTTGGTACAGCTAATAATATGACATTTAGTACTTGTAGAGATGCAACTTTTGCTGCTCTTGCAAGCCAAGTTGACAATGCATCAGCTATTGATCTTGCTCGCTGTTTCTTTGGGGTTATAGGCCTTATTATACCTCCAGGTACGTCTTAACAGGGTAGTGGTGGGATTCATTATCACGGAAGCTTAGATAGAACAGTTACAGGAATTGTACCGAATGCTTTATGCATTGGAATATTGTTACCAACATTGAATCCTTTTCTTGAAATTCTGATGAGTTGCTTTCAGTTTTCCATATTCTTTATAAGGTATTCCATTCAGGTCTAAGTGTGAGCTACATAAAATTGCACAACCATTCTGTGCCGAGCCTATTCTATAACTATCAAAATATAGGATAAAGAACAAAAGAAAGAAAAAGGAGAAAGCAGAAAAAGAAACCTACTTCTATTTGTTTTCTTTGTTCTGTCATAAGCCCTGAAGTAATTTCTTCTCTACACAACTGTATTCCAGTGTCTTTTATACCTTAATCATTAACTTGCCCGGAATTAGTCATAAAATCCTTAAATCTTCTATTCCTAGACTCGAACATTTTCAGCTTCTTTCCAGCAACATCCTCCATTGTGTCATATTAGCCTCACCTTACACTCGGAGCAAACTGCTGTTATGACCCTCATTTTGCAACTTTTTCTGGTCCCGTGTCTTTCTCTGGTATGTTTACTAATGGTAATTTCTTAGGCAGGGAGTTGGTGTTTGTTTTTGTACTTCTGCACATAAAAAATATTTCCATGGATCATTTTAGTGATGTAATGCACTTTCAGCCATATGAAAAGTTCTGACTTCCATTGTACGTCTAACCACTTTCAGGACCATCTCCATCACAACTTTCACCAGAGGTCTCTCCAAACCCTCCTGTTGCTGCAAGTCCCGCTCAACTTTCCTTGAATACACCTGTGAAGGAAAATCACCATCCTTACCATCTTACATTAGTACCAGTTATTGGCATAGTAGTTACAGTCATGGCTGTCCTGATGCTGTTTATCTTAATTGTTCTGATTTGGAGGAAAAGCAAAGAGTTGGAAGATTCTGATGCAACTGATAAGATATCTTCCAAATCCTTCACACATCCACCAAAAAGATTCCAGGAAGGTAATTTATGGTTCTTTTAGACTATTTGTGTACTAATCGAAGACGACATTGCAAGATCTGTTCATTTATTCTCTAGGGTTCTTATCCTGTTTACTTATTATTATGCAAAATGCACACAGGTACAGCTTCTATATTTACGAAATACAGCTATAAGGGGACAAAGAAAGCAACCAACAACTTCAGCACAACTATTGGACAGGGAGGATTTGGCACAGTATACAAAGCTGAATTTAAGGATGGTTCCGTGGTAGCAGTGAAAAGAATGAACAGAGTTTCTGAGCAGGCTGAGGATGAGTTTTGCAGAGAAATAGAACTGCTTGCTCGACTGCATCATCGTCATCTTGTTGCTCTAAGGGGCTTTTGCACTGAAAGGCATGAGAGGTTTGGGAATCATACTTGCAAATTTCTCTGTTCATTTTTTCTACCTCGTCTCTTTGTCCAGCTTTCAATGTAAGGTGACCTATTAGCTAGTTCACGTATTAATATCTTCTTTTCGATACTGAACATTTATCATGGAGCAGGTTTCTCATGTATGAGTATATGCCAGGTGGAAGCTTAAAGGATCAGCTTCACAGTATGCTCTTAATCTTCGAGTCTTATTTGCTGATTTTAATTTTAACAAAAAATTAGCCTTTAACATCAGTAACTGGTCTGTTATTTGTTGTTGGCAAATACATAGTGCATCTTTGACTACTGTTCCATCTTAAAGTAGTTGTTGATTTGCTTGATTGTTCCTCTAAATATATGTGAAGATCCAGGTACAACTCCCCTCAGCTGGCGTACTAGAATTCAAATAGCTATTGATGTTGCAAACGCTCTGGTACAATTTTTTATTTTACTCTGTCCAATTGTTATAATTTTATAAGCTGCTTAACATTCAGTGCGCTTATTTCTTGTTACCTCCATGTAGGAATATCTTCATTTCTATTGTGATCCTCCACTGTGCCATAGGGACATCAAATCAAGCAATATATTATTGGATGAAAACTTAGTTGCAAAGGTAACTTACATTAATTCAAGAGTGAACCTAGTTTCTTTTTACTACAAGGACGAACGTCAAATCTTTCTTTTGTTCTTGCCTACTGAATTGGTAAAAAATTAACTCTAAAATATTCCCTACTGCTTTATAAGATCTGTTGGCAGAGCAGATTATTCTTTTAACTCTTGTAATATGATAGGTTGCAGATTTTGGCCTTGCACATGCTTCAAAGGATGGTTCTATTTGCTTTGAACCAGTAAACACAGAGATCAAGGGAACTCCAGGTTGGGGAAAAGTCTACTTATTTGAGTAAAATTCAAGCATCATTCATTACCTTGATGATGTAGAGGGAACTTTGCTTTGTTATTTAGGTTATATGGATCCCGAGTATGTCATCACCCAAGAGCTTACGGAGAAAAGTGATGTATATAGTTATGGAGTAGTATTACTGGAATTAATCACAGGGAGACGGGCAATTCAAGATAACAAAAATTTGATAGAGTGGGCCGAAATGTTCATGACATCAGAATCTAAGATAACTGAGCTTGTCGATCCTAACATTGGAGATTCTTATGACTTTGATCAACTTCAGACCCTTTTAGCAATTGTTAGATGGTGTACTCAGAAAGAAGGACGGGCTCGTCCTTCAATCAAGCAGGTCCTTAGGCTTTTGTATGAGTGTGCAGACCCAATGCACAGTGGCTTTGTTGAATCCATGGACGATGAAGACTACGATGAGATTGAAGGAAAGGGAAGAACAAGTAGGTCTAGGCTGCACAAAGGTGAGGGAATATTTCACAGTGGTGATGGAAGATGTCTAGCTTCGTCGTCAAGTACATCGAGGTCCTATTGTAGCAGGAGCTTTCTAATTGAAACCAGCCCTCCCCAGTCTCCACTCTAATGTACCAGTTATTTGAGACCATTGCTTTGACTGTGAACTTTTTTTTTTTTTTTATATCTGAGGAATTCCCGTGGGCCAGCTGATGCATGGTTCAAACTCGGTGGGTAATGGACCCACCCCTCCACCCTTTTGACTGTTAACTATCTCTTGAGCAGATTTTAACTGTAAAGCCATTACATATCAGAGTTTAAAGGTTACTGACTTCACCATCCTGACATTGATAAGTAGCGTGCACACGATCCAGAGGCTGTATTCCATAGGTCCATGAAGTTTGCTTCATTTCCACCAAACAACTTTTTCCTTGCAAAGAAGCCTGTGGCTATAAGAGTTGTATTCTTTTTCCTCCATGAATTTTTTTTGGAGAGGTAGTAACTAACAACTTTAGTTTTCCCGTTCTCTTTGGTTTGGTTTGTTGTGTTTAACATTCTTTAGTACTTTCCAGGGCTGTTATTTCTTGTAAGTTATTGGATTGTGAATTTGACTTGTGCTCTCTTTACCTGTATGTTTCCAACATTAGAAGAACTTGCTGCTTTTGCGTCTAATCTGGAAATAAAAGAAAGCTTTTATCAACAGCTGTGACATTTAATGGACATTTACATTGGAGATGATATGGATTGGATACATTTTGTCAATCTTGCTGCATATCACATTCTCAAGATGAACTTTGATTTCTTCTTTTGTTTCCTTTCCTGCATCTTTCTCAGATACTTGTTGCCAATTTTGATTCATTCGTTCATGTCTTTCCTGCATCTTTTTTTCTATTCATAAGTTGGCTTCATACTAATAGCTTTTAGCTGGTGTGTACTGAGTACTGACATCAGTTATGAACAAAAACTCTTTCACTCTACAAGATATATGTTATGCTGTTGCACATAAAGAGTATCATTGTCACTCCACGGTCAACAAGAAGAAAATTGAAGTTCAAAATTTAAACTAAAATTACCTTATAATTCCAACAGGTATTAAAGTTTTAAACAGAAAAAAAATATCAAGATGCAGCAAACAAAGAAGCCATAAGTATCATACAGTCAAACATGGTATAGAAAAAAGTTTCTCATGCCTTGCCTGAACAAGGAAGGGTGTTGCATACTTAATACATAATAAACTTGCCATGGGAGGAGGGAAGAAGAAAGTCAAGAAACCAATTTAATTAATATTCAAGAAATACAGACCATATGACAATTTGCTGACAAATGAACATCTGCAAGAGATGTACAGCAATCCTTCCAGTCAATTATACAGCATAATCTGCCTTACAGAACAAATGTTCCACGCAGAAGCAAACAAATAGCTCCAAGCTTAACATTAACAAACAGCAACAGAAGCTGTTGGACAATATCCCTTGAAAAAACAGAACCTTTGGGAATTCAGAACCCTCTTCTGTGATGCTTCTGCATGTGGTAAAAGCATCTGTTACATGGAGCAAGTGCTCCTACCCCTCATCTAGCTTAATTATCCAAAGTATGTGATTAAACTATTGCCACCATTTTCTGCAGGGAATGAAACAATCCAAAGGATGAAAACAGTTGGAGTTTCATGACAAACTTTACACCTCAAGGAGCAACATCAAAGCGCATGTTTATATGACTCAAGTCCTTGACCGATTGTTCAAGTTACTGTATATGACATGATCATATGTACCCTACGACCATATGCTATTGCTGCTGAGACCCAACTAAGTCTTTTCATAGCCATGCTTGTTGTGCATATCTCCACCAACTTAGATGTTCACACGCCAGATTCAATCCTTTATGGCTGCCCAACTTGCACTTAAAGTTCATTTCGGATAACAGTAAAATAAGGCTACCAATCACCTGGGACCATATCCTTTATCTCTTATTATCCAATCAGAAGTTTATTATCTTTGCCATCAGACTTCTGCAGGAGCGCTTCAAATTGGTACACAAACCATAAACAAATTGAAAGAAGTGACAAAAATGATTCGACTATTGCAAGACTGTACTGCCATAATTGACACCATTGTGGGAGCTTTTGCAAGGAGACAGGGCCTTCTCTAACTTCAACATCCCTCCAATGCGACAAGGCTTAAGCTGTGCCATGACAGATAAGATGACATTGTTAGATGCTAACTAAGAAAGCAGCACTAAAAAGTAACGCAAAGAAAATCTCACATTAGTATTAGGATACGCAACCCGGATGTACCTAAGAAAGAAGCACTAAAAATGACACTAAGAATTTCACATTAGTAATAAGTTACGCCAGGACGTATAAATTTGACATGCAGCTGTAATTCAGACACACGGCCAGAACTGAGAAGTAACGGAAAGAAAATCTCACATTAGTATTAGGATACGCAACCCGGATGTAACTAAGAAAGAAGCACTAAAACTGACACTAAGAATTTCACATTAGTAATAAGTTATGCCGGGACGTATAAATTTGGCATGCAGCTGTAATTCAGACACACGGCCAGCACTAAAAAGTAATGCAAAGAAAACCTCACATTAGTATTAGGATACGCAACCAGGATGTACCTAAGAAAGAAGCACTAAAAATGACACTAAGAATTTCACATTAGTAATAAGTTATGCCGGGACATATAAATTTGGTATGCTGCTGTAATTCAGACACACGGCCAGCACTAAAAAGTGATGCAAAGAAAACCTCACATTAGTATTAGGATACGCAACCAGGATGTACCTAAGAAAGAAGCACTAAAAATGACACTAAGAATTTCACATTAGTAATAAGTTATGCCGGGACATATAAATTTGGTATGCTGCTGTAATTCAGACACACAGCCAGCATGCAATGCTTCCTGTCATGGAAGCTTGCTTCTCTCCTTAACAGGTGAATACATCCACAATTGTCCTTTCATGGTGCTCAGCAACTAAATGTAACAAACAAAAATGGAAATATGGATTAATATGCCTCGAAAATGTTGCAAATTGATTTGGTATCTCCATTTTGAACTCTCAACATATGGCAAATACCTGAGAGGAGCAGCTTAATGCAACTAGCTAGACCCCCATATTAGCAAAAAAAGAATAACTTCAGTAAGTGTCGGCATATAGACTGATAAGTTACTTAAAATATTACCAAAAACTCTTTGGAGCAAACTAGATACGGTTCTAGTTTATTTTCCCCTGGCTAAGCTTAAGAGCCTTGACAAAAGGGTAGACTTTCACTACTCCCACCAAATTGACTCAATCAAACTGGTAAGATATCCTTCTCTTCTGTCTAAAAAATATAACAACAAAAATAATATATTTAAGAAAAGCTCTTGAAGTAAAATGAGGACAGAAGCCCAGTCATAGTTAAGTTGAAGCCAACTCAGTTTACCCAAAGGTTTCAAAACCGGACAGCCAGATTGCTTACCTTTGATAATAGTCTCTTTGCAGCAAAGAGTTATGAAAAACCATGAGATGAGCTATAGAGTGTTTTCCCAAAGCAAATACACTTACAGAAAACTTTGACTAATTCCATAGACTTGGGAAAATATGGGGAAGAGATAGGCATCTCACTGAATTTAGAAGCAGAATTCAGATCCAAGTTATATACGGCAAAAAAATAAGAATCCATAAAAAAGTGCATCTTGCCCATTATTGATATGTACCATGATGAGTATTCTGCACAAACTAGCTTGAATAATTTACACCTTCTAGCATGTATTTAGATGAAAGCAACAGGAAAAATATACACAGAGATTCCCTGTTGTTCTGATGTTACATAGGAACTTCTGACATTATAGAACAAACTAAGTCATGATGAAGAAGAAATGACAAACATGACTTCAGCTTTTCTTTGTCATACTGAAGAGAAAACAAAAACAAAAAAATGACAAGGACAAAGTAGCAACAACAAATACCTCAGCATAAGTCCCGAGGAAGTTAAGATAGTAAATAGTCAATAAATAAACGATAAACACTTCTAGGCACCAACAGCAGCCAGAAACTTCCTCTTACTAACGGGCTCCTCTTGCACAATCACTACATCTTTCACCTTCGCTAGTAGCTGCTCAAGTTCAACCACTCCAAAGATCTTGTAGTCTAATTGCCTCTTGTACCTTTGTTGATATATTGCGTCAAAACAACCAAGAAAAATCCGGCAAGAGTAGCTAACAAGTATCTCTTGAAGTTCATACTTGAAATTTTCAAGGCTTTTTTCAACCATATTAGATTTCTCACAGCTCCCCCCATGCTCTTTTATGGGTCCTCTTTCATCATCAGAGAACTCATCTGAAGATCCAACCCCAGTCACAATATCGGCATTTCCCTCTTGTGTTCCTTTTCCTTTGTTATCTCTTTTTAATATAGTTATGGGGGGAGCACTTGGTACAGCACATGAATTACGGAGGTAGACAAACTTCTTTTGGCCTTTCCCCCCGACTGAAATTGCATCACTCATCTTCTTGAGAAGATTCACGAGCTTAGCTGCACCATATTCTGAAACATAAAGAGGCCTCCCATAAATTTTCTGGTATTCTGCAGGAACACGTGTAAGAGGCAAGCAGCCGCCAGATAATTCAAGCAACTTCACCAGCTGCCCCTTCAAACCATTTATATCCCCAGGCTGCACCCATGTCAAGTCACTCTGGTCATGTGAAGATGGACCTCCAGCTGAAACTTCATTTAAACCAGAAGGAAGACTATGAGTTCTCATACCCGTAGGATAACATGGCATGGAAATTGCAGTGGTATTATATTCAGCCAGAGAATGTGATATCATTGAGAATTCCCTTGCATTATAGTAGCTCTGTGAGAGGCCCCTATACAGTATTGCTTCATCTTCATGCTGACCATCTGAGTTGTCATTAATCTGGCAACACCCCATTAGAATCCCAGTAATGTCTGAGACACCACCACGACAAGGCATTAAGGCCTTCGCAGGAGGCACAAAGCCTTCGCCTCGAACGACACTTGGCCAGTCCCATACAAACCTCCCTGCATTACATAGAGCAGACGAAACACCAACCCCTGAAGGAATAACAAGGATCACAGTGTATCCACGTTGACCAAGAATGTGAAGTGCAGGAGCAAAATCAACATCTCCTGATATTAGCATAATGGACGAGGGTGGAGGATTGTCAAGAGCAAAAAGAAACATGTCAACCAAGATGGCCTTGTCAGCTGCATCCTTTCTGCCATTGGGGACATCTACAAGTTTAACACCAGTTCTCTGGCATCCCTCCCTTAATCGTCTTGGGAAAGCATTAAAATCTCCATAGGCAGAAAACAGTGTAACTGCTCCTTTGATCACAGGATGGACCCGCAGAGTCATTCTGATGTTGCCAGCCACATCCTCAGGCCGTACATCACTTGGAACAGGACAGTTCTCAATGTCCCAAAGAATTGCCACTGGTCCCTGTGAAGAATTTGGGCTTTGCAGGGAAAAAGTTGCTAGTGCTTTCGCATTTGTGTTTGCCATCAGCTTCCCACTTTGCTCTGAGGACTCTGATGACAATCCAAAAGATGAAGTAGGAGGAAGTTCCATCAGTGTTTCAGCTAACGATTGTGTAGTCCCAGGTTACCTGTATATGGCCAACAAAATGAGCGACTAACAACAAACTAGACGAATCACTAGATACAAAATTCCATCTAAATAGAGGTATTTCCAAACACTTGCATTAATACTGAAGCAGACTCATGAATAATCAATTCACAAGCAGTCACCATAATTTACTCGGGACGAAAAACAATAACGTTTTTCAGCAATATAAAAGCTAGAAAATATTAACAATGGACTCTTTAGTTCTCAGTATAACTATTTAAGCATATTTTGTAATGGATTATGGGACTTCGAACCCACATCAAGGGGAAAAAAAAGACCCATCTTGAATTCTCAAAACATCAAATACTAAGTAAAAGCCGGCTAAAAAGCTGAAGAATTTCCAGAGTAAAATAGAAAAACTTCCTGTAGCACAAACTGATCTGATCAAAACACAAAAATAAATAAATAGAAATTCCAACAATAAACTAAACCCCAATCCCAAACTAGTTCCGATCAACTATATGAATCTCATGTATCCATTCGTCTCTAATTCAAGTAAATCCCATAAATTCCAACAATTCGGACAATTAAAAACAGTATTTTCCTAAATTTAACTGGAAGCCTTTGGATTAACTCATGGGTAATGAAAATAACGTTAACATCTTATTCAGGAAATCAAAAAAGTTTTTCTTACAAAAAAATTGTGCAAACAACAGCAACATACGCAGTGAGATCCCACCAAGTGATGTGGAATTCAAATAAGGAAACCCTACATAGAATTAGCAAATACGTATACGAGAGGGGAGAAAGTACCTGAAGACGAAATAATCGATGAGCTGCAAAGTAGAGGTGCTGATTCTTCTTCAGAACGAAACTCCCAAAGACTGTTTTTGAGTCTTCTTCACTACACTTGTTAATTCTTCATTCGCTTCTAGGAACTAGAGACACCGGAATTGCAATTTGGGCCGCTGCTATACTGCGCGGTTTATATTAGTAAAAACCGACATTCAATAAATATATAAATATATTTTTTAACTCGACGTCAAATTCTCTCTAATTATAATATACATAGTTTTAGTTGTATAAGTTTAAGTATTTATTTATGTATCTTTAAAGATGGTGAATATAAATAGCAGTTGAATCTAAATTAAATGACGTGTATATGTGTTATGCTTTAAAATATGACTCTACTAGACGAGTTCAATCATTCTTCAAACTATAAAGTAAAGACTACTTTATCATAAACCCTAATTCATACCATAAAAAGGGATGCACTTGAGATCTCAAAAGTATTAACAAAGTGATCAAAAATCTCAAATGTTTGTTCTCTAATATCCTAATAAATCTTGAATATTAACAAAAAATCAAAACATCAAATATTATTTATCTCAAACCTATTCTGCAATCAAATATATTGTAGGAAACCCATCAAGTTATTATACTCATAAATATTGATCAATCATTATAATTTATTTGTGATTATGATCAATTTCTATTACTTTAAAATTCGTACTAAATACACCTATTCATAAAAAGATAATTTTAGTCTTTATAGGTATTGATATTGCTTAATCATAATTAATTACAATAACTTATATCATCACACAAATTTTATTGCTTAATCACAATGAATTGTGCTAATTAGGGATAAGCATTCAGCGAAGATAACCTCAGTTAAGTAACAAAATAAAGTTAGAGTATCTATTAGTTAATTATGGTTAAGAAATAAAACGCCTTAATTTAGTGCGCTCTTTTGAATGATACTAAAAATAATGGAAATTTTACAAAATTGTCAATTTTATCATATGTTAAACTTATCATCTCGTGTTGGCTTATTAGATACCATGTGTCAAAGTACTTGGAGCAAAATATTACTACTAATATTCATCTTAAGAAAGCTCAAGGCTAGTCACTAGTCACTAGTCACAGCAACAAAAACACGTCAAGGAAACAGGACATCTTTAGTTAACTAATACAGTCACTATTCACAAGTTCACCGACCCTATACAAATTTCATTGTGAAGAAAGAAGCCGGAAGTGCTTTCACGGAGAGCAGTCAATGTTGAGGAAAACGAGCCGATGATTCATAGAAAAGGAAAATGCAATTACAAGGCACCAGCGAGGAAGATAATTTTTAAATAGAAGTAGAGAGTTATCCAATTTGCGCATATGCTACCATGACGTTCTCATTATGAAGATAGAAGTCTTTCAATGGCAGACACATAGAACTCCTTGGGCATTGTTCCGATAACAGACTCAAATTTCTCCCCATTCTTGAACAGTAACACCACAGGGACAGCCTTGATATCATAGTTCTCAGCAACTTTCGGTTCACGATCTGCGTCCAGTACATAGCATTTTAGTCTCCCTGAATACTCACCTGCAATCTCATCAATTACCCGGTGAACCATCTGGCAGGGGCCACACCAAGTGGCATGAAATTCAACAAGAACAGGAGTATCACTGCTCAATATCAATTTATCCCATGACTTAGCAGTGACAGCTGCAGCTGTACATTGTAAGTTAGGAAGCAATTATTAGTATAAACTTTCAAAATAACTTGGATGAGAAAACCACCATAAATATGCTTCATATATGAATCCATTTCCTGCATACTAATGAACCAAAACACTAAAGCGCCAACCTAAGATACAAACACCAGTAGTTCAAATGAAAAGATTTCAAAATAAAATTTACGTAAATACATAGCACAGTATACAGACGCATTCTCAATCTAACATTTTCCTGTAGCCCTTTTATATATCAATCACTACTTCTCAATCCAAATTACTTGATTCCGCTCCTGTAGACATTTTATCATAAATTAGATTATTTTAAATACCCCTATAACATTAATTTATATGACTATTTACTTCTGGTAGAAGCCCTTTGAGAGCAAAATATGATCTCCTGAGCAAATGTAAGGTGGATTAAAAAGTAGTTGAATGCTTTAGATATTTAGCTGTTGTACAATAAACATTTTCTCACAATTACTGCACACTTCAAAGATTTCTCTTATTTCAGAGGATCTTCAAGCATCCACCTGGTATTATAACATATATCTAGGGGCTTGGATCATTAGATACCCACTATAACATGCTTTTAAAACTTGACAGAGGTGAAAATGGAAGTTTTAAGAAACAAAATGCTGACACAATTCACTTGAAGTAAATCAAATTATCCGATTAGATAAAGACGCGTGTGTGAGTGTGTTTGTATTATATCAGCTATTATATGTGAAATAAAATATTAATAACGGAGTAAGAAACTATAGATATTTGTAGAGGATTTTCATTATATTTGGGGAAGGGAGGAGGGCCAAGTGTTGTTGGTTTTGAAATTTCAAGAGTGTATCCACAGCTTAATCATTTTGTGTTTGAACTAATATACTCTTGGTCATATTCAAAGATATTAAAATTCACTTGACAAGCATATTCAAACACAATGCCTTATGTACTGGACATCCATATCTCTAGTAAGGTTGCAAAATGAGAGAACGGATGATATTTGAGCATTATTCCTGCTCCTTGTTATGATAATATTTTAGCAAATGCATAACATTTTTTTTTATAACCGAGAAATCTGTCTGTGACCCGCCGCCCTTTAGACCAATCACAGCCTTCTAAACTCGATGGATAATGGGCCCGACCCTCTACCCTTCTCCACTTAAATACCGGGCTTCGCTTTGCATGGTGTGGGGCCTGAACCTGCGACCTACGTCACAAATCCTCCACCTTTTGCCACTCAAGCAACTTCTTTATTACAGATAGCAGTATAACCTCAACGTACTAAATCTCTTTAATACTCCAGAGAGACAAAGTATTCTGCAACTGAGCACTTAGATTCCCAAGGCAGACCACTAAGAATAAGTCTAATGCAAAGAAACCTAAACAAGTAAACATATCCGAAAAAAGGGAAAAGAACACCACACAGAACAGAACTGATAATGTAAAAAAAAAAAAACGCAAGAGACCAACATATGCTCGACAGCCATCTTGTTTTTATTGCTAAAAGGTTATAATATTGATAATCCAGCAACCAGAAGGTGCTGCAGAAAATTTGCAGAGGAGTAATACTACTGACAAAGTAAAGAACAGAAAAAAAATCTTCCATGGCTTATGTGACATTTGCAGTGGCCATGCTACACCAAAAAACAGTATAGAGATATATCTGTACTTAATTTTCGACTGCCTAATACCCATACAAAAGAAATGGAGAAGTTTGAAATGAAAACAATTAGACTGATAAAGCACATCTCAAGGTGTTCCCGTTAAGGGGCTCATAAGCTCCAAATAAGATGCACCTAGACCTCAAACATTTGGTCTTTTTTTATGATTGTTCTCTGCTAGGAGTTTACTCAAACATAAAAGCATGGTAACAAGTCTCATTTGAAATCCGTTCAGGATAAAGAAAACACATTAGTTTTGGACCTTGCAGTGGTATACTGTTAGTGATACTCATATTTATTTCCACATGCAAAATAGCATTTGGTGATACTTTTTATATTGAGGATTTCAAATCAACTGAATTCGCACATGCAGCCTGAGATAATTTAGACAGTGATGCAAATATTTCAGCAAGAGGACATATGTTGCATTCCCCAAAAAGGTTCCCCATGCTTTCTACCTAATCCAACTAGCCTGCTAAGAGAACAGGTAACATTCAATTTGATATGCCAATCATTGTGAAAAAACTCTTGTGTAGCTGGAGTGGAATTACAAGAAGTAGATATGAGCTGCAAAGTAATACCACATGTAATGACATAGACAATATGGAGAAATAGGAACAGAAGAGCCTTAGATGATATGGAGCTCTTTTCTTCTTCTTTTTAAACTGCTGGAGCACATAAAGCATTCCAATTCATTGGTAGAAAGAAATAGTTCTGGTTAGCATCTTTTATATACTTCTTGTATGGTGGAGGTCAAAAAACTTTGCAACAAAATATTTTTATTTATTTACTATTTATTGATGAGCAAAGAAATCTTGACTCATTTACAAACAGAAAACCAGAAAAGAACTGTTGCCAACTAGACCAGGCCAAGACATATCTAGGCAATGGCAAGTGGTCAATATAAGTATTCCAGAAGTAACTCTCAAAATATTGGTATAACAAGTTTGGATGAGAATAAAGCAAATAAATAACCAGAACGAGTTAGATTTATCCGAACTGCATTTCTCATCCTCATACAAAATCACTAATAACTGTAGTCTCATTAGATACCTAAGATTTTAAGCATTCTTAGAACTTATAACACAGTGATGGTTTCATTACAAGGCTTGAAGATAGTAGAAAAGCTCATACAATCCCTGCTTATAAAGCTCCATCTATAATTTCGAAATAAAAGCAGGTTGGCTACTTCATTGGCACAACGCACCACTACCACAAGTTTTGGTGCATCACGGCCTCACCGAGGGAGAAATAATTATTCTCAGATCTATTACCAAGTAGAGATCCACGATAGGAAAGCCTACTGATTCCAGTTTACCGAATTTACTGTACGAATTAGAGTATTTCGCATCGTACACAGCTTAGACGACCACAAATAAAAGAAGGAAAACGGAGTCCAAACAAATGTAGAACTACTTTCAAATATTAACAATCATGATCCGAGAGATATTCCACTAATTTTTCTGATTCAGCCATTAATATTTAACCTGAGGACCTACTCTTAGACCAGATCGAAGCAATTTTATCATATATTTCAAATCGATGAGCACATTAATCACAACAATCAACTTCAAATCGGCGAATCAAAACTCAATTCCTTCATATTTTCACCAGCATAACCATAAAATACGCAATAAAAAGTACGTATCACAAAAAAAAAACATAAAATATGAGATATTACCTTGGGTATCGCGGAGACAGAAAACGCGCAGAGACGAAGGAGAAGAGGTTTTCCATGTTCCGAAGCCCTTATTGTTCTCAACTGAGAGACCGATTCGAACATTCTGGTGCTGCTTACACTTGTATGGCAAGTTACAGAACTCGCGGTATTGCAGAGACAAAGAGCGTGAGAGAGAAGACGGAGCGTTGGAGTAAGGAGTAGCACAGCTCGCACTCGCAGCCATTTGCAACAAAGGCAATGCAGAGAGATCTCTCCAAATATTTTTACTTACTAGCCAATCACATTCTATATATGAGTCTTTTTGGCAGGTGGAAATTTAAGGATAGTAATAATAATCTCCGAGATAAACTTTGGAATTAATTTTGTTCCTCATATTTCATTTAAGGTATTACCTAATTTCGGAATTATTTTATTCTATAATTTATACAAAAAGGATTAGAATAAAATAATTTTTCAATTCATGAGATATTCTTGCTTGACTATAAAAATAAAAATAAAATCCCTTTATTTAAAATTTTCAAAATTGAAATTGAAGTTATGTTTAAATAAAGTAATTACTCCCTTGTCCCATTTTATGTGACAATTTTCCTTTTTAGCCCATTAAAAAAAGAATGTCATTTTACTATAATTAAAAATAATTTAACTTTAAAGTTCTCCTTGTTATCCTAATGAAATTAATCTCAACTACATAAATATCAAAGATTGTTTTAAATGACAAGTTTAAAATGTCTTTTTATAAAAATATTATGTCAAATCAAAGAATATCACGTAAAATAATGAGATGGAAAATAATAAAATTATGGTGGCAATACGCTTATCTAAACTGGAGAATGAGTAGAGCACGGAAGTTTTTATTAGCTGTTTAAGTGCGGCAATTGGGCAAGTTAAGAGTGAAGTCAAGAAAAACGTGATTTTTGTTATGGAACGAGGATAATGACTGCCACTGGCCACTCACCAATCTGTCATTTTCTTTTTATGTTTGTGGGGTTATGGATAAGGATGGGTATTATGATATGACCACCAAACCTGGAATACAAACAATATCTTTTCTTATTTCCATTTTGGCAGTTTCCCTAGTATTGCCACCTTTCATTACCTAACCTCATCATTTTTCTTTTATTATTATATACGCAATAAAAAAAATGATCTCTTTGGCAAAGATAACCTTTTTTGAAATAAATAAAACAGTACCCAAAATTGAAAAAAGAAAATAATAGTACCAAACTACCAAAATTTGGAGACCACAAACGACGCCTTATCCATTAGGTCACGGGCGCTGTTGTATCACTTATTAATGTCAACCATGTTTTTCAGAAAATTTATGCAAGATAATCTCACGCTATTTGTTGATGTTATTTCCCCAAGTACAAGTTATATCCAATTCTGGCTACTGTCCTTCGCGTTAATGGATTTTAATATTATACTTGGAAATTAAATTCGTTTATGATCACTAAGGCGTGAATATTGAAGGGATTAAGCTTCTTTTCTCTCCATGTTTTGTAGGCACTTTAGTATCAAGTGTTTCTTTTCTCATTTTAATGCAGTCAGCAATTTAGAAGCAGCCACGGAACCACAGTTATTAGCTCCCAGAACCAATTACAATAATAAAGAAACATAACTTCATCGGACTATGACTGCGCGCTCAACCAAATCCAACTATTTCTTTTTGTAAATCATGAGTTTCTCGTCCTTGGCATGGAATCAATTTACCTTTGCTTTGACAACTTAGAACTTATTGTAACCTAGCTGATTATGCAGTTGGAGTTTCTGCTGTTGACTAAATCAACAACCCTTATGGCTCAGGCAGCAACATATTTCTTAAGCTTGAGATTGCAATGTTACATTCTGAACACACCATATTTTGTAGCTTCTGGTCCACGATTCAAGGTAGCAGAGATGCAAAGGCTCAATATTCTCCTCGTGTCTGCTGGATCAATTATGCCATCATCCCAAAGCCTAGATGTGGCATAATATGGGCTGCCCTCTCGGTCATACGCCTCTACAACTTCAGCCTTGAACTTTTCTTCCTCTTCTTTTGTCCACTGCAACACAATCATGCCAATTACTGGACACAATCAAAATGATTTATAGAACTATAGGCGTCAATGTCTTACCTGAATTCCCCTCTTTTTCTTGGTGGCTCTCTCTACTTGAGCAAGGACTCCAGAAGCCTTATAAATCCATGATTAAAATGAGAATTACAAGATTCCACGATAAGTAACAATAATTACTAGGCATAGCAACATATTCAGAATTTGGAAAGGGGCTAATGCTTTCACAGATAAGCATTGCTTTTCATTCACACTATTCAAGCAACACAAAGAATATACCAATCAAATGAATCTAGCAAAAATCATTTGGGTTCAAATAAGTAGAACTAGTAAAAGTAAAACAATGTCATCATGCATATAGATATTGAGTTAGTTGGAAGCAATGTGTCACAGAAGAGATACCTGAGGGCCTCCCATTACAGATATTCGAGCATTTGGCCAGAAGAACATGAAATTTGGACTATATGCACGTCCACACATTGCATAATTGCCAGCTCCAAAGCTTCCACCGATAACTACTGTGATCTTGGGAACCTGATTCCATATATTTGCAAGAAATGTTAATTTCTTCAGAATATTCCTCAACAATAAGACTGAAATCATTACTTTAAAAGAGGACAGCCTAAATGATCGAAGTAAAGTACGGATAAATTGAATCATAGAGTATGGATAGTTGCTATGAAGACTCAGAGTACCACAAAATGGTCTGATGATGCTTTGCCAGCTTGAGTTCAAAGGCCAAAATAAATCCAAATTTATGACATTTCTAAGTTGAAGCTTACCTTCGCACAAGAGACTGCCATTACCATTTTAGCTCCAGCTTTGGCAATACCACTTGCCTCAGATTTGGACCCAACCTACCAAATTAATGAACATCTTAATCTCATTTTCAAGACAGGTCTGTATCCAAATGAAAATCTCCAAATAAAACATAGCTAAGAAGCACATTCAGATTTCAGAAATCTAAACCCATTGTGAGATGCCAACCAGAAATACCCCTGAAATCACATAAACCACTTATTCCTCCCTATAGCATCTGACCACCCAACCAACTGAATGTGTTTCAAGATGCTGATAGATTTTAAGTCAGACTGTCTCTATTTTGGACTAATATCCTTTTTCTGCTTCTGTTCCTTTTGTTCTTTCATTAGGAAGTAATGGCTTTCAAATCACATGTGAAATATGGCTCAGATGTACATAGGCTATAAAAAGTGACAGGTCATGTAAAAGAAACAGATAATTTTGATGAATCCCTGTACAAATTTTGCTAAAGCCTTGCAAGATTCATCATGAAGTGTTTCATTATGTACCATAAATATCCATCTATGGGATATCAATAAGTAGTTATTTCACATGACTATACAACCACTTGTCATGAGGAACTAGAGCTGGTTGGGTTGAGTTTACTTGCTTTTCCCCCCTAGTTATAGTCAATAGCAATTGATTAAAGCAAGTTTGTATCAAACACTTATATCACAGGAGGAAAAAAAAAATGTTTACCATAAATCCAGTAATATTCTGAAGGAAGATCAGAGGAATGTTACGTTGAGTACACAATTCAATAAAGTGTGCCCCTTTCTGAGCAGATTCCATAAACAGTATCCCATTATTTCCAAGGATCCCTACTGGCTGTCCACAAATTCTTCCAAATCCAGTCACAAGTGTCTGTATGTATCAACGAGTGCGCTCAGAAAACAAATGAATGAATAACTGAAAACAAATGAGAGACAGCTGTGATTTGTTAAGGAATAAAAGGGCCTCACAGTGCCATACAGTTTCTTGAATTCATCAAATTCACTTCCATCGAGAATGCGAGCAATAATTGTTCGAACATCAAAGGGCTGTTTGAGGTCTGTTGGTGCAATGGTGCGAAGTTCTTTCACGTCATACAGAGGTTCTTTATAATCAGCTCTAGTTTGTCCAGATACTTCTGGACCACCAGCCATGTGCAGGTTCTTAACAATATCCCTTCCTATAGCAAGGGCATGCAGTTCATCTGCAACACAGGATATTACATGCCATCATTGTATCAGATAGCATCAAGATCGGCAGAAGACACCACGAGCATAAATCAAAAGTATGAATCAAGGAAATGGAAAAACAATCTGAAAGATTAACAGCGTGAGGGGATCTTACCATGGGCAAAGTAGTCAGAAACCCCTGATGTCTTACAATGCACAGTTGCACCTCCAAGGTCTTCTGCAGAAACTTCCTCACCAGTTGCTGCCTGATAAAAGTTTTCTGTCAGATAGACATTATGCTCACAGAATGCATTTAACTGAATTAGTAAAATCTCTAATGATTTATAAATCTTAATTATAGTATAAGATATCAATGTTTTACAGAGAAAAAGGAGGTTAACTACTAACCTTTACAAGAGGAGGTCCAGCCAAAAATATAGTACCATTCCCTTTGACCATGACACTCTCATCAGCCATTGCAGGAATGTAAGCTCCTCCAGCAGTACAAGAACCTAACACCAGTGCGATTTGAGGAATACCTTCAGAGGACATCACAGCTTGATTGTAAAATATTCTCCCAAAATTTTCTTTGTCAGGAAAAACCTCGGCTTGCTTTGGAAGGAAAGCACCACCACTATCAACAAGATATATACATGGTAGTTTGCATTGAGCAGCAATCTCTTGTGCCCTGAGATGTTTCTTGACAGTTATTGGAAAGTAACTTCCACCTTTGACTGTAGGATCATTTGCCACCAACATACAGAGTCTCTTATGTATTGTTCCAATTCCAATAACTATCCCACCAGAAGGTAATGACTCTTGGTACAATTCATGACCCGCAAGCTGGATTCTCCATAATTTTAGAGCAAGAAAAATACATATCAGGATACTTTTCTGAATAGAATTTAAACAAAAACAAGTATACTCAGCCCCAATCACAGAGATCAATAAACAGATGACAAATGGTATTTTTATGCTTGAAGTGCAGGCAGCATTCTCAAGTACCCAATTTATCAAAAAGGGGTCATAGTAGATATCTACTCCCAAATGTTTTGCATAAACTCAAGTATATTAGTTCCTCAAGACAGTGAGTAATTACCATGTGTATCTTATGAAATTCACGATTCAGTTCAAGAGAACTCGAGAATGAACAAGCTGGATCAAGTATGCTAGCTGAATGATGCTAATCACACAAACAGTAGTTTTACTATCTGGCTCCTTTCACCTTAGATCACGATAAAAACCCAGCAAGAAAACAAACAGCAAAACTGATTCACTGAATCCAACTTTAACCTAGAAGGGAAGGGAAAGCTCTGTGCCTTGTACTTCACTGTGAATATGAAAAGGTAGTTCGGTGTCATACCATCCTATATCACAGTATAAGTACTTAAGCAGGCTCCTATTTAGTTATGAATAAGATTACTGTTATCAGACTCATATCATTCACAATAACAATATATTAACTTGTCGAATTTGCAAGTCTTTTTGCTCATGTGAATCCTACCAATGAATGCAACTGACTTGTTAATGTATTTCACCAGCAGATATTTCGTTAGAAGATGAGCAACAGTACTTCTAACAAACAAAATTGTAATTGGTTGAAAGTGTAAGAGCTCAGGAAAACAAAAAATTAACCTGACAAAGCTCAAGGAATGAAGAGCCAGGGTCAATAAGGCGATCGATCCTCTCTCTAGGAAGAAGCTTATTCCTACTCCGATGCCTCTTCACAGCTTCTGGTCCTCCGCCTTCCATAACCTAACAACACAACACAAAACAAATTCACAATTGAAATAATCACATCTCAAAGTAAATAGAAACATCTAGCACTATTATATAACTGATAATGTAAAAGAGGAAAACATAAAAAGTAACCTTGAGAATGTGAGAATGAAGCTGTGAAACAAGTTCATCCATGACTTTTGAGTTTCGTGTATACGAATCGGAGTTCCGGTCGAGAGTGTCGTGTAGGATTCCGATGGAGCTATTTCGGGTCGAAATGAGAGTAGTTGGGTACATCCGCCATGGAATCAAGCATTGTGAAGCTAATCTCCTCGTTGTCCAAATTCGCAGCATTCTCTTTGATTGCCTTTTTTTTTTCTTTCCTTTTAGTTTGGAACTTTAGATTTGAAGTTTTTTTAAGTTGTATATAGGAGACTCCTTGGCACCTACAGACTACAGTGTAATGCATATCCGATCCTCCGTGGACGCGCCTCAGCAAGTAGATAAAACGTGCACGACTTTGGGGATAAATAAATTGAGAGAAAATTACACCTATACAAGAATTTTAAAAAAGAGACTTTATAATTGCGTTTTAAAAAAAAAAAACATAAATATTAGGATTTGGCTCAATAACATTAATCTCCCTCATTCCCCTTCCTTATTCTTATTCTAGGAACCATATCTCCGCTTCGCGCGGTAAATTAATCAATTTAGAAAATATTTCTAAAGTACAAATTTTGTCAAACAAATATGATAAAACTTTTCATGTCTATGCATAAAATATAGTTAAAATTATTCATGAAATCTTTCTTATATAATTTTGTTATTAAAATTAGAGTTAGATGAATGATATTCTTTTTAGGGAAAAATGACAAATATATCTTCAAATTTTCGAAAATGGTATGTCAATACCCTTCGTTATACTTTTCGTCCATCAGAGCCCTTGCCGTCCAATAATCAGTGCATATTTACCCCTCCCACTAACGAAGCACTCATTGTGTACATGTGGCGCAATCTTAAGCCACAACCCGAGTTGACCAATTTTTTAACCCAAATTTCAAAACCCACTCAATAAACGGGTTAGGATTTTAGAGAGTTTATTTATGGGTAAATTGAGTGGGTTAAACGGGTTATGGGAGGGTTTTGAAATTTGGATTAAAAAATTGGTCAATTCGGATTGTGGCTTAGGATTGCGCCACGTGTACATAATGAGTGTTCCGTTAGTGGGAGGGCCAAATGTGCACTGATTATTGGATGGCAAGGGCTTTGATGGACGAAAAGTATAACGGAGGGTATTGACATACCATTTTCAAAAGTTCGAGAGTATATTTGTCCTTTTTCCCTTCTTTTTATTATTATATCTTCTTCAAAAAATGAAAATATATAAAAATATTTTCATTTTAAAATACAGTATTTGTGTATGTGATTCTAATGAGAAAATTATCAAAATGGTCCTTCATGTATAGGGGTTGAATTATTTTGGTCTTTTATATATATTATCTTATCAAAATAGTCCTTAATGTAAATAAAAAGTGTATCATTTTGGTCCTTATCCCTAAAAACTAACTGGAAAAAAAAGTGTTAAACTTAACTGTGGGTCCCACTTTTTAGTGGACCCTTTCTTCCTCCCTCTTTCTTCTTCCCCGTCTTTTTTCTTCCGCCATTTTTTCTCAAATTTGCAATTGATTTATTCTTCTATTCACTGCCAAAAATCCTCTAAAACAAACAAAGTTTTCTTCAAAATTCAAAAATTGGTTTGTAAATTTTTATTTTCTACCTTTGTCCGTTCAGTTCTTATTTTTCTTCATCACCACATAACTAACATTTATATTGTCATTAGAGTCCAAGAACTCATGATACAATTTGCAGCATCAAAAATGCTAAAACCATTAGTCTGAGTATTATATGTAACTATGACATGTGATAAATCTTCTTTTTCATCCTCTCCATCATCTCAAGACTGCCACTCATCTCAACAACCTTATAATATCCATGAATCAGGGTGTTAAAATCGACAACGTCTTACAAACGCCCCAATGTTTATCACTCAACATTTCCATCACAAATTACTGCATTATACAGAAGACCCTTTTCACAAGGTCCTTTAATTAATAATGACGGAAAAAGAAGACGGAGAAGAAGAAATGACAGAAGAAAGAGGGAGGAAGAAAAGTGTGGGATCCACAATGACTTTTAACAGTTTTTTAACTTTTCAGTTAGTTTTTAGGGCTAAAGACCAAAATGATACACCTTTTATATACATTAAGGACTATTTGAATAAGGTGATATATATAAAGGAACCAAAAAATTTCAACTCCCATACATAAAGGACTATTTTGATCATTTTCTCTGATTCTAATAGTAGTAGGTCTGTTTCTTTCATCAGATATATGCCATATTTGTTTTCCAAAAAAATTCTTCATTAAGAATAAAACAATTAAAAATAAATGAAACTAAACATATAAAGGGAAAAAAGAAATATAAGTACCCACTACAATGAAATCACTCCTCTTCAATTGGACATTTAAAACTTAAAAGGTATTTACTACAACTTCTTTTGATTATAAGATTAAAATTTTGAAATAATATTTTTCCTTTATTAAATTATAAGTATTTAAAACTCTTTTCTTAGTTATTATCCTATGACCAAAATCAAGTCAACTAACAGTGTCTTTCTCTAAGCTTATATATGAAAAGTATTATAAATTATAATTTTACTCATGTATTTATCAATATGAGTTAGAAGATATGTATTAAATAAATTTTGATCTAAATTTATATCATTTGACTCTTAAGAAAGAACGAATTAAAAAGAGAGAAAAAGATTTTAAAAAGTGAAAAATTAGATAATAGGATTAGTACAATAGGAATATAATATTACCTCGTTACAAATTTATCCAAGATATAATATGAATTAATGGATGAAATCTTCATGTATTTATGCATACAAATTTAATTGTTTTCTCAAATTAGTTCGAAAACTTTGCATATCACCTATTTTATAATTAATTAAGTTCATAGCTAAGGTTTTTTAAAATTTACAATTACAAACTTCTCTAATTTTTAAATTTAAAAGTCGATATTCTAACATTAAATTTTTTTTGTTAATAAACCCATATCTTATGTAAAAAAAAAACTATAGATTACAAAGTAAAAGGAAAAAAAATTAAAATCTAACTTTGTAAAATATTCAAAATATGAAATATTTATCCTCTATTAATTTATAATCCGTAAAATTTAAAGGGTTAAAAATGTATTGATGAAGAACAATGTCACAAAATTTTATAATAAGCCTCAAGTTGTTCAGTAAGAAAACTTTTTAGCCAAAAGTAATGTACCCCTTCTCTAATTGCTTTCAAAATTTTCTTGTATACTTCCTCTTAACTTTTTCTCAAAATCATATTTTAAAAATCCTCATACTATTTCAATATTTATATGAATTGGAACAATTAAATTAATTCAAATAATAGAAGAAAATTCTTAGACATTCTTAGTAAAATTTGTAAATATACACATTTCTTTCTATTATATTTATGAAGAATGGGTAATTAGATCATTTCAATGATGAAAATTTTAAAATAAATAAAATAATTATAATTCACAAGGAGACTATAATTAGTTGGAACTTGAAAGCCATACATTAACAAATAATTGATACATATACTAAATCAAAAAATGGATCAAAATTCACATGTTCTTTCCTCATTAGGAATCAAGCCATTAATCCAAATTTATTGAGATAATCTTTTTTGGCTTGTACTTCAGGAGGATCAGTGGCAAGTCCAATCAACTTTAAAATTTCTTATTTTTTTCTTCATATGTGTGTCTCGTGAGGCAAGGACCTAGCTATCCTTCAATCGTTATTCCTTTGTTTCAAAAGGAGCCAGAATCACCTCTTTTTCGATCATGTTCATTTGATACATTTTCTACGCACATAAAATTCATAATAAGCTCAAAACACTCAAAATAATAATCTAACAAGACAATTATGTATAGAATATAAAGCAATAAGTTA
Source organism: Solanum tuberosum (assembly GCF_000226075.1). Classification (NCBI taxonomy): domain Eukaryota; kingdom Viridiplantae; phylum Streptophyta; class Magnoliopsida; order Solanales; family Solanaceae; genus Solanum; species Solanum tuberosum. Next base: position 1,049,009 of record NW_006239002.1, read on the forward strand.
TTATTTGCCAATAACGTAGTATAAATATAAACTTTTAGCCGAATACCACTCCACAATTTGGCATCTGTAGTTAGAGATGATCTCAAAAAGGAAGAGAGATCAAAGAGCCTAGCAACTGATTACATTGTGAAATGAAAGAGGAAAATTGTTAATGAGATAGAGAGTGAATATGTACCTTTAAGCCTTGGAAGGAATTTAATTAGTTGTAGAGAGAATATGCTTAGGAAAATAGTGAGGATTAACAGAGTTTAAATAGTTATTAGAAATGAAATATAATCATTAATGTTGCAATTATTAAAAAAATTAAACTTTTCTAATTAGTGATAATTTGTAGATAATCAGTTATGTCGGATTAGGAAAATGTCCTATTGCTAATTTAATTTTAAATATATTGTCAAATTAAACTACCATTTATTTTGTAATAAAAGTAAATTAACGTTACAGTCTTTTGTATGGAGTTAATTAATCAATGTTTTAATTTCAATAATATTTAACAATAATTTAATTGGAGAAATTACGTGTTATAATTATACTAAATGCACCACTATGTTCTTAGCCGTTACATAATTTATCTTGATAGTAAAGGTAAATGTAAAAATGCTAATAATAAGGAAAGAGAGTAAATGTTTAAAAAGTTTTTTTGAGCAAAAAATAAAAGAAATTTTTTTAAGAAAATAAACAAATAGTAATAGAGGCTAATGAAGCATGCCATATCAGCGTTTTTTTTCCAGCTTTATATATATTTATTGATTATTGATTTTTGTAACGAAACTAGCTTAAATGATAAATTATCTATAATATTTCGAAACTACCCTTATTTGCCATCTTTTATTATACTCTGCTTTTAAAATATAAATCTCCTCTCAAAGTTTTTAAAATCGAAGAAAAATTTAAGCAACAATCATCTTTGTGTGTAGCAATCAGTGTAATTCCTGCATAAAGCATTTTTTTTTCTTCCTTTAAAATTTTGCTAATAAGAAATAATGATTAAGATACAAATTTCATGCCCTCGTATTGGTTCATAAGCTATTGTACCTTTTCCAAACACGAAATTAACGTAAACTCCTCAAAATTTAAGAGTTTAATTGTTATTCATAAAAAATGCAAAATACAAACACATATAGTTTCTTTTCGAGGAAAAAGAAAAGAAATGATTGTTCTATTTTTCTATTTTCAATTTTGAAAATATATGTTCACTTAAAGCTTAAAGGGTAAAATTTGTTACTTCAACTTCTGCAATCTGCAGATATGACCTAGCTAACAAATACACATTCCATGGAGTTTGATACTATATTTTAGTATCAAGTATCACTTATCATTCCTTATAATCTTCTTTCGATTTGAAATAAAATTGAGAAGTGTTTATATTTAAGAACATAAATTTCTAATAAAATGTGGCAAATAAGGATAGTTTTGGGAAATTATGAAGAATATAATCAGAATAAGGGAGATGAATGTAATATCTCAAACCACAAGGGAGGTAATTGTTATATAGTCAAACCTGAAGGGAGGTCTCTGAAATTATCCTTGAATATTACTCATTCGATCTTCGTTCACTTTTACTTAATATATATATATATATATACACAACTAAATAACTTAATATTTAATCAAGTGTACCGTTTTTTTGCATATTAATCAGCACAAAGAATTTTATATCATTTATACTTCATCCGTCCCATTTTATATGTCACCTTTGGTCACGACCTAGACCGTCGTGATTGGCACCCACACTAACTCTCCGGTGGGAGAACCACTACTACAACTCAAACTAAGCAACTAAACCAAAACTAAGGCATTTAAGTACACAAAAGCAGGAAAATACCAAGGAAAGAAATATATTTCCCATAAACTCTAACAAAAGTCTAACAATAATAAACTAACAATGCGGAAGTAATGCCTAGAACCTGAAAGTCAATGTACCAAAACATCTAACAATGAACCAAGTCTAAACAAGAAGGGATACAACCCCAACTAATGTACTAATAACTAATAGAACTGTCTAAGTCCGAAATGTGGACATAGACGAAAGGAGAACTCATGGCAACCTGGAAGAATTGACTCACCCTTGAATTCGAACGACGATCAGTGATTTCTTAAGCGAGGTCTGTCAGTAGCCGCTTGAAGATGCCCTGTACTCAACAAAATAAGAGCAAGTGCAGTATTAGTACACAACTACAGTGTACTGGTAGGATCATGCGACTATCCCACTAAGTGCAACATACATAAATAATCACAACAATATAATCACATGTATATAACGAACATAGACAGTATTATCAACATTTACTAACAACGAACAACTTCACATTTCTCAAGATAGACAATTATATCAAATCATTGGTCCTCTCATGGAACCTAATCCCAACAATTAGCATACTGGAACGTGGTACCCGATCCAATGATTATGTCGGAACGTGACAATCGATCCCATAATTATGTTGGAACGTGACAACCGATCCAAGTTAGTTATGTCGGAATGTGGCAACCGATCCAAGTTAGTTATGTCGGAATGTGGCAACCGATCCAAGTTAGTTATGTCGGAATGTGGCAACCGATCCAAGTTAGTTATGTCGGAATGTGGCAACCGATCCAAGTTAGTTATGTCGGAATGTGGCAACCGATCCAAGTTAGTTATGTCGGAATGTGGCAACCGATCCAAGTTAGTTATGTCGGAATGTGGCAACCGATCCAAGTTAGTTATGTCGGAATGTGGCAACCGATCCAAGTTAGTTATGCCAGAACGTGGCAACCGATCCAAGAACAAACATACATCACATAATCAGAATCACAACCATCACCACCTCGAAACAAACTTGAAACCCTAAAAAACTTGATCATTCCCTTTCCGGATTCGTTCCGCTTGTTCTTGGTCTACAAATAATCAATATAATACGGGAATCAATAAAAATCACTAATTACCCGGATTACTAACAATTCTAACAACCCTAGGTCATACCCATGATCCCAAGTATCCAAAATAAGACTGTTTTCACCATAGAATCTAGATCAAAGCCCTCCCCCATCATTAATTGTCCATTCTATTATGTTATACGGATCAAAAAACTGATTCGAAGAGTGAAAAACTTACCTTTAGCCTCAAGAATGGTGGAAAAAGAGTAGGAGTCACCTGGGGTTCATTCCTTAGCTCTAAAAATCGAAAAGTGCAA